>NW_026867540.1:961318-975917 GCF_020745735.1 Hemiscyllium ocellatum
ACAGTTCTAGGCACCTCATTATCGGAAAGATGTAGAAGCTTCGGAAAGAGTTCAGAGGAGATGTCCAAGAAGGTTGCCTGGTATGGAGGGAAGGTATCACGAGGAAAGACTGGGGGACTTGTGGCTGTTTTCGTCGGTGAGAAGAATTGACGTGGATTTGTTAGAGAATTACAAGATGATCAGAGGGTTGGATCGGTGGACAGTGAGTACCATTTTCCTCGGACGGTGTTGGCGAGTTAGTGTCTTTACTTAGATAGTAGTAGGGGCGTGGAATGCACTGCCTGCAACCGCATCAGGCTCGCCATATTTAAGGGCATTTAAATTGTAATTGTGTTTTCATGTGAACAAAAATGGTTTGGTGGAGTTTAGACGTTCTTCAGATGGGCTTCACAGGTCGGCAGAACATTTACCGCCGAAAGGCCTGTAATGTTCTCTATTCAACGGTCTGTGACACTTAAAAAAAAGTAAGGTGAACGATGACGAAGATTGTCAGAAATGAAAGCAGAACTTTGATATCTTGGGAACTGAGCCGAGAAATCGTAAATGATGTTTAGTATAGATAAGTGTGTGGTCTTGCATTTTGGAAAGGCAAATCAAGGTCTGTGTTTCATAGTGAATGGTCGGGCCTTAGGGAGCGGTTTGCCACAGAGGGACTTTGGATTTCAGGTGCACAGTTCTCTGAAAGTGGAGTCACAGGTAACCAGGGCAGTGCAGTCGACTTTTGGAACACTTGTCTTCTGCAGTCAGGGCACTGATACTGAAGTTGGGAAGTCATGTTATACAGGACACTGGTGAAGACGCACTTGGAGTATCATGTCCGGTTTTGGTCACCTTTCCATAGGAAGAATGGTAATAATCTGGAAAGAGTGCAGCAAAGGATGCTGCCAGGTCTCAATGGTCTGTGTTATCGGGAGAGATTGGACAAATTGGGGCTATTTCATTCGAGCTTAGGAGACTGAGTGGGTGTCTAATAGGTCATGAGAGGCATGGGTGGCATGAATGCAAACAGTCCTTTTCTCAGGTTTGACAGTCGAAGAAAGGAAGACTCAAATTAGATGTTAGAAGGGAAAGAAGGAACAGGAACTGAGGTAAACCTTTGTTATACTTTGGATTGTTTGCATATGGAATGAGCTGCCAGTGGACGTGGTTCAGGCAGGTATATGAACAACATTTGAAAGTCATTTGGACAAATACATGGATGGAATATGAGTAGGAGTATATGAGCCTGATGTAAGGGAAATGGAGTTAGCGTGGATGGACAATTTATTCAGCATGGACCAGTTTGGATAAAAGGGCCTGTCTGCATATCTTAGGATGCTATAACACGATTATAGAAAACCCTTTGAACAGAGATGCACAACAAAACAAATTAATCGAAACAGACACGAATGCACTAAAACAGAGAGACAGAATCACAGACATAGAGGCACACAGAAACACAGACAAAGACACATGCATAAAATCATAAATGTACACCGAAGCATAAACACAGAGGCTGAAACACGCACACCAAAAGCACACCACACGCCTCAGACTCTCACGTCAAATGGAAGGTTCACGGAAGCAGCTAGATATACAAACTTACTCACTATATACAAATAGGGACAGCGATTCCTAGTTTTCAACATATCCAACAACACATAATACTTAAGTAATCTCTCTCTCTCTCTCTCTCACACACACACACACACACACACACACACACACACACACACACACACACACACACACACACACACACACACACACACACACACACACACACACACACACACACATAGCCAGGTCGTGCACAAATGCTTTGCAGATTCAGAATAACGTCGAAAAATGTGACTTGATTGTCTTTACTTGGAATCAAAAGTAGGAGGACCAATTATATTTTTAATGGCTGTAAATTTAGAGAAGTGTTAATTCAACAAGAGTGTGGTATCTAGTATCTGTGTTTTCAAGTTGAAATTCGTATGTTCTGTGTGGGGTTTGTGTGTTCGGTATGTAATCCATGAGTTAACCTTTGTGTCCCCGCATTCAGGGTGAGATTGATGTGTTCAGCGTTGACACCCAGGGTGATTACCTCCTGAAACTCATACATTCCACAACAATTCCACCTAACTTTCCCGAATCTGTCGGACCCAAAGGGGTAGAAGGCCGAAAACCCATCTGTCTCATCAAGGATCCACCATGAAACGCATGTGAACTTATACACAGGCGAGTAACCAATGCAGTTTAATTATGTCCTGGAAACTTGGGGTCGGGGAATAGCGAGTGGGCATTGACATAGATTAGAGGTCATGGGAACTACACCTTCACACAAAAGCCGGAATTGTGTATGCCCACTGCTGGAGGTTGGCAAAAATCTCCGCATCATGGAGCTCGCATCTGTTAATGTATCAGTGTGTGGCCCGGGTTTGTCTTGGATGGAGAAAGGGTATGCTGCAGTTCCAAACTAGCTTGACATCTGTTATGGAGCAGGCAAGAACGCCTTCGGAATATTTTTAGAAGGTAGACCTGAGTGTGAGTTTTGTTTTAGGCAGATGTTTTATGAAGAATCCAGAAGTGCAGTAGCAGAACAAACCACTCGGCTTGATCCATAACAAAACTTATTTAAACACTACAGTTGAAACATGAATAAACAAAAAGAGAATGTTACATAACTTCACGTATTTAGAAAACCAAACGGATCTGACACAACTTAACACAGGAGCTATTCCAATTTCCACATCATCCCATAAACACACCATTTACCAACAGAAAATCCAACCTAAGGTTCATTTAGGCACGAGATATTTCCGAGAGGAATGTGATAATAAACAGTTTTTGAAGCACGGAAACATTTTCCCTTGTAGCTGCTTCTCGTTACCAGTGATTTTCACACAACCTGCCAATACTAATGCAACCGAGAAAAGAAATTATCATGAATTGGGAGAACTGGCCTCTTCCCTCCCATTAATGAAGGTAGCCATCCCCAGACATATCAGAACCCCAGTCTTTCCCAAACCATTTCAACATAACCAAGGACAATGTTACGTTGTTAAAGTGGCAGCATCCTCAACAAAGCAGCATCATTCCTGAACATGGCAAAGTGAAAAAGCATTGCAGACACTGTCCATCAGCTCAACTCCCCCACCCTCACTCCCTCTGACAGAGGGTATCATCAACCCAATTACCTCTCAGGTTATCCTTTCATGCCATAACAAATTATGCCCCCTCGGAATCTTCCAAGTTGGCCCCCTTCTCACTCCTTCAGTAAGTGTCGCCCCTTGTACTTCAATGGTGTTACCATAACTGAATTACTCCCTGCTAACCTTCAACGTCCTGAAGTTTGCCATTGCGAGAGAATCTAAACATTGCCCCTTGATGTTCAATGGTGTCACCATTATTGTACACCTTGCAAGTACCCTCCCCCGCCTCCCAGCCATCAATTATTGACATTCAGATGCTTCAAATTGAGCCAGAAACTAAGTTGGAGCAGCTATCTGAATATACTGGCTAAATAAGGATTCAGAGGCGAGGAATCCTGCTGTGCCTTTCAAAGCTCCTTACTCTCCAGCTCTGCATCTCCACCTCCACTCCCCACAAGTTGGTTCATCTTCGACAAGGCACAAGTGAATAGTGTCGAACCCACCTCTCTGTATTTTTGTAGCTGCATTTACACTCAAGAATCTCGACTGGATCCATGACAATAAAGCCCACTTGATTCGCAATACATCTACACATATCCACTCTCTCAGCCAGCAAGACTTAGTAGCAGTGTGTACGATCTATGACGCACTGTAATAATTTACCAAAAGTTCTTAATTAGCACCTTCGAAACTCACGTTCATTTTCATCGAGAAACACAAGGGCAGCAGACGGATTTGAACACTAAAATCTGCACTTTCCCCTCCAAACCACTTACCATATTGACTTGGAAATGTATCACCATTTATTCAGTGCCGTTCGATCAAAATTGTGCAAGTCCTTCCCTGATGCAGTGACTGGTCTACCCTGAACACATTATTTCAAGAAAGCTGCTCACTGCCACTTTCTCACGGGGGCAACTACGGAGAGCAATACCTGCTGTCTGACAGAGCCTTCCAAATCCCATGAATGAATAGGATGAAGTGTGAATGAAATATATCGATTCTTCCTTCGCTTTCAATCAAACAAAATCCTGTACCTGCCTCCCTGCCATGTTATTGCTGCTCTGTCTGCGGTACACGGACTGAGGCAGTTTGAGAAGGAGTTCAGCCCCACTCTCTTCAAGGTGTACAACTGGGGAATGGCAACAAACGGCAGAACCGTCAAGATCGCAGGCCAATATCTTGTCATTGAAAAGTAATGAAGGGTGAGTGAATACACTGGTGCTGTGCTTTCAGACGGACCTGTACGTCTGATATCCTTTTGCCCTCCCCCACTCTGTCTTGCTTCAATTTCAAGAATTGACTGTGAAACAATTAACTTTATACAAGCATTTAAGCTGAGTGTAAGAAGCAAGAATCCTGACGATTGCAGAGGAACTTACAGTCAACAAACAGATCACACTAAGCTTCTCTCTCTCTATCTGTGATGTTTATTTTCTGTTCACATTTTATTCTCATTTCTCTCTCCCTCTCTCCCCCATCAATCTCTCATTCTCAATTCCTATCTCGACCGCCGCTATTTTTATTCACTCGCCCTCGTCATTCAATACATGTTTTAGTCTTTCTCTGACCTTCTAATTCATACACTCTCACAATCATTACTCAATGTCAACTTTTTTTTCAATTCCTTTTTTCTATGCATGTCTCCCTCTCTCTCATTCTTCTCTGCACGTTTTTTTTTAATCTTTCTAACCTCTTCACCTTCTTTCGTTGTCCCTCATTGCTCTCGTTTTCTGGCACAATTTTCTCTCTGTTGCGCATTACACGGCCACGCCTATCCCTTTTTCTCTCAGCTCTTCATTATTCTCCCTTCTCCACTTCGCTTTCTAACCCCTTTTATCTTTATTCTGTCTTCCTCATTACTCTCTCTCTCTCTAACATTTTGACCTTCTGTCTCTTTGTCTTTCATTCCTGTTTCCATCTCCATTTTTTCTGTAATAGTTTTATTTATTGCATTTCTTGTCGCTTCTAATCTCTTAACTTCCTTTCTCAATCTCGATTACAATTCTCCCTTACTCCCGCATTACTCACTCGACCTTTATTTTGCACTCTCACTCTGTCTTTTACCCATTCTTGTGTATGTCTTAACATTCTCATTGGTTCCACTTTTTGATGCATTGTGAATCTCCAAGCCCAGCAGGATCGAAATCAGCAGCACACCTGGCTTGAAATGGTGTATGCTGTCTTCAATTTGTCAAGAAAACTTCACATCAGTTCCTGATGGATGAATCCACCTGTGGCTATTTACTTACCTTTCAGCCTCCTGCTATCAGTGTTCGCCTCCTCAAAATGCCACGTTGCGAGGAGCAAAAGCACAGCTTTCATCTACACCTACAAACTTCCGCGATATCCCAGTGAGATCTGTGAAAAACAGGAGTTCAGCGGTTCGGAGTCTCTGCGGTGAATAGACTCTGAAATTCTCGGCAAGGAGCAGCACCGTCCGTACTTCTCTGCGAGCTCTCGACTTGTTAGAGTGACAGTTCACAAACAGAGAACAGGCGAAATCGCATCACTGTGCAATCGTTAGGCTCAAGTACCCTGATAAGTATTAAAAACCAACTTAGAACACTCCCCTCTCCCTAAGCTAGCCACTCTGGATTCAAGTATCATCTTTGGCTTTAGATTTGTTCTATTCCACTTGTTATGGGCAGGATATCATTTCACCAGAGAGGGGGCGTAGTTGAAGAATGTCTCCAGCGTGATCAGGTTCTGCAAGGCAGTGATGCTGGAGAAGCTCAGTTTTTTATGAGAAGCAGCGAAGCTCGAGTGAGGGCAAGAGCGAGATACATGAGCGGCATGGACAAGACGAGAAAACAGCTGGACTCCTTATTCGAACATTTAAAAGCAAGAGGCCACCATTTTAAAGTGAAAGGCAGGGGTACAGATGGGAGTTCAAAAAATGTTTATACCCACAGGCTGGTGATTAGTCTGCAATGCCCTGCCTGGGTTGGTGATTGAGAAGGGAAGAATCACTAACGGAAAGTGTACTTGGATGAGCCACTTGAAACGTCTGAAAATTCATGTCTGTAGGTCAAGTGGGAAGCGGGTCTGCTGGAGATCGTATTTTGGTTTGGAAGGGCAATGTGCCAAAGGGGCTCTGCTGTAATATCATACATTGCTCTTTAACCCTCTCAAAACGCTATCACTGCTTACAGCAACGATCATCGTTGGAGCTCTTCCTGTTTCTTCATGGCACAGGAGAAACCCCGGGCAACGGCAGCAGTACTCGACTCCTGGCACGGCTTTGTGTGGTCCAGTATTCACTGATAAATACTCCCGTCAGGATGTTGTGACACAGTGTTAACTTTACCTCACCCAGCGGTCTAGGCTGACACTTTGTGTACAAAAATAGGATCAAATCTCAGGCAGGCACGAAGTTAGAGCAGAAGGAGTAGCTACAGAATCAGGTCATTAGCCCACTGGGTATTCCCCACCCATAGATGGATTAATGTCATATTTGAATTTTAAGCAATATGGAAATAATAACTGCCCAAACCTGTTCACAGTGAGTCTTTTTAAAATAGTGTCCATCTGGCTCAGGTCAGGGAATGACGTCTGCAGTGAGCAAGCAGTCTGGGCATCACATGACTCCAGTACCACAGCAGGATCGACATTCGACTGCCAAATATGAACAATAGTCTGTTTTCTTGTTAAGTCGATTAATTCGTAATACCTTATCAATCAAAACATCTAATACTTTGACTCTATTGCCCATTTTGTACAACCTTCCATCCTCTTTCCAGGAGCAGAAAATTTAAAGATTTCAATTCACGTGCCAACAGATTCAAGAGGAACGTTTTACACTTCAGTATCAGACCTCTGAGCAGACCTCTGAAAGTCTCATCTTAATTTTCCTCTGCTGCTTCCCTGAAGCTGTAACTTTGAAATCTTCACTCTGCTATGTTACTATACTGTATTTGGATGGTATGACCTGCCTGTATGGCACGGAAAACAACCTTTTTCACTGTATAACAATACAGGTGACAATACAAATAAATCTACTCTAAATTTTTGCTGAGTGTATTGGATGATCTGGTCAATGTTTAACTGATTTACTGTTCCTTCCTTCATAGTAGAATCTAATATGTTAACAAGGACAGGAGTTAAGCTAACTATAGTTGTGTTATATTTGTCTCCCAATCTTCTCATGTAATGATCCCTTATTGCTGACATACTAAGGACAGGAAAGAGAATATTGTTCATTCCTCCGTTAACAGACATTAAATGATGTACCCAGTCAAAACCGTCCACATGCTAAGGCACTTTTGTTTCACTTTCTGAAACTTTTACCTAATGTTACCCGTATGTTATTTCATCTTGTGAAATAATTACCAGGTTCATGGAACAGATTGATTGTCTGCTTGCAACTAAGTTATTAAGCTTTTCACGAATGAATCACAGCGTTATTCGTTTATCAAAGATAAATAGAAACTATGAGCAGGAATAAACCATTCAACCATTCGAGACTGCTACACCATTCAATGTGATATTGGCTGATTATTCAACATCACCTTTATTATTGCTTGATCTCGATGCACTTTGATAAATTGAGTTGCAAGAATCATTTCTAACTACTTTCAAACAAAGAAAAACATAGTTTTCTTCTTGACTGTTTTCAGTGGCAGATAATTCCACAGTCTCCCCACTCCCTTGGTCAGGAACGTTTCTGTGCGTCAGCCCTAAACGGCCTATCCTCGAGTTATCGGGAAAATGATTTTCTGTTTTCAACAAACATCGCCTGGTTAGAATTTATTAGGTTCAGGACATTGAGGCCCCTCAAGCCTCGTTCTGCCATCCAAAGAGTTCATGACCTGATTTTCTGAGAATATCGACTGTCTGCCCCAAAATGTCCAAGCCACAGTGAATATAATCCAAAACGATCACAGCTTTCTTCACTGAATAGTTGCACCAACTCAGGAATCAGTTTGGAACACTTTTCATGAACTGACTCCACAAACATTCTTCCTCAGATGAGGAGGTCAAAACAGGTGAAATAAAGAAGTTAACAATAGTATATTTGCTATATTATATTACCTTGTCTTACATTATGTCATGTCATATTACATTATACGATTTTATATCATTTCATTATATCTGGGCGAGTCTTGAGAACGTTTGGTAGCTCCGGTTGACTTTCTGGATGTAGGTTTGCTCGCTGAGCTGGAAGGATCTTTGCAGAGGTTTCGTTACCATACTAGGTTAGATCTTCAGTGAGTGTCCGAATCAAGAATCATTCAGAGACTCACTAAAGATATTACTTGGTATGGTGATGAAACGCCTGAAAATGCAGCTTCCAGTTCAGCGGGCAAACCGACATCGATATTATATCATTATATTTTGTTATTATATTACATTGTATTGTATTGTATCATATTATATTTTGTTATATTGTATTATATTATTTTACATCATATTATATTATATTATATTATATTATATCACATCAGCCGCAAGAATCGTGACTGTACCTCAAAATCGTTCATTGATTAGCACAATAGCTCAGTACTTAGCATTACTGTCTCAAAGCACGAGGACAACTGGTTGTGTGGATTTTCCGTATTCACATGATGACTGTTTGCTTTCCTCTGATTTCTCTGGTTCCCCTCCACACTTTGAAGATGTGCAGCATCTTTGGATTCGCCATGGGAAATCCAAGTTTAAAGGGAGAGGATGAGCATGTCGTCTGCCCGGGATGTCCTTCAGAGGGTCGATATGAACACGTTGGCCCTACATTAAATTATTTTTGTATACACTGTCGTTTACTGATCACCTATGGAGTACATCAAATAGATCACTCCTTGACATTCTATATTGAAGGGAATGCGGGCATCCTGATAAAATAACCCATGAAGTTCAGACATTATTCTTGTCGGCCCACAATTTACTTGCTTGAATGTTAATATCACCGTTCTGAGAACCGGTTCGCATATCTGCTCAGAGTAGTCTAAATCATGTGTTAGCAGAGTGTTGTGAAATCGCAGCAGATCTTCTGTGCCCTCTTGCTCCAGTCCCCGGGTTGAAGCCAGCATTGCTTCTGCTGCCTTGATTATTTTCTGCAAAATGCCCCCAATCAATCCTGTTTACATTCTTTCACTCCCTTGTAGAATCTTTGTTATTGGTCTAAAATCTGTGGTGAGAAAACGAGTGACAAGTCTTCTTGTAATAAGTAACACATCAGATTGATGTAGGAAACAAACAAAAAGTGCTAAGCTTCTCCAGACGTTCGACTTAAAACCTTATGAGATGTAGATACGAATGGCATCAAGACAGAAGGACAAATTTGAATTCATTTAAATTGTGGAAGGAATAGTTGCTTAATGGTAATCTACAGAGAGTCATTTTGAAAAACTTCCTCAGACTCCCCGAGTATGCTTGAGGAACGGATATCTGTCAGCAATTGACTCCAGACCGGCAGCATTGTGTTTACTATCCTCTATACTGTGTCCACAAGTCACGCCCATCTCCCAGCACTGCAATTACCACTGACGTTCTTTGTCTGTGTACGCGACTACACACCCACAACATTGTGGTTACCAATACTACGTTCTCCCTTTGCATGTGACTCCAGACACACAGCGTCACTGATGTTGCTTTATTTCTCTGGAGCGTCAGAGGATTCGCAGGAACCTGACAGAAGTATATAAAAAAAACATGAAAGGCATGGTTATGGTTAATAGTTCATGTCTTTCCCCCAAGTTATTGGAGTCCAAATCTATATGACATGCTTTTCATTGCGAGGGGGTAGACATAAAATGGGCAACTCCTTTTTCGCTCACAGTGTAGTGCGACCATGAAATGAACTGGCGGAGGAAGTGTTGGTGTCTGCTACAATTACAACAAATAAAAGACATCTGAGTGAGATTTTAAATAAGAAAGGTTTGGAAGAATATGGACCAAATATTGGTACGTGTGATTCGATAAATTTAGGATATTTGGTCGCCATGGGTGACTAAAGGTTCTGTTTCCTTGTTGTACATTTCTTTGAACTATGACTGTAGGCTGACGTCAATATGGGTACTACTGATCTACTCTGTCTCAACATCTCTTTCCAGAACAACCTTTTCTCACTCTGCATTTGACTCCAAACCAAAAGCACTCCGGTTATCAGTCAACTGCACAATCTATATGTGACTCCAGATCCATAACACTCTGTATATCACTAATCTGCTCTATCACTAATCTGACTCCAGACCAAAGCACTGTCAATATACTGACCTTCCCTGTATCATCATGAGACTCCAGACGCACAGCACGGTGATTAACACTGAACAGTTCAGTACGGGTATCCAGACCCATGGCATCTTCGTTACCACTATATGCTTTGTATCTGTGTCTCTGAACCCACAGCACTGTGGGTACCACTGTCCGACTCTGGCTCTACATGTGACACCAGAAGAAGAGCTCAGTTGTTATTTATGAAATGCTCTGTCTCTAAATGCGAGTCAAGCCACACCGCACTGTGGTTTCCAGTGACTTGCTCCTTCTCTACGTATAAGTCCCTACACACAGCTCTTTGGTTACCACTCATCTGCACTGTACCTGCATTTTAATCAGATCCACAGCAATGTGGTCAGTACCCACCGGCACTGTCTGTACAAGTGACTTCAGACTCACAGCACTGTGGTTATGAATGACCTGCTCTGTGACTACAGGGCCATAGCACTGAGTGCATTATTGACCAACTCTGTCACAGTGTGTAACATAGGGAAACAAAACTGTGCTTAAAATGATCTCCTTTGTTTCTGCACGTGACTCCAGACGCTGAAGACGGTGATTACCACTGTCTGAAGTTGTTTCCATACGTGACTCCAGACCCACAGCGCTGTGGCTACCATTGACCTGCTCTCTCTACACTTACCAACAGACCCATAGCACTCTGGTTACCACTGACCTGCTGTGAATTTAAACATGACTCCAGCTCACAGAACTGCAGCTACGACTCGGCTGATCTGTCTCTGTATGTAACACCAGACCCGCAGCTCTGTGGGTACCACAAAGGATTTATAAGGATATCATCACGTTTGGCGGCTTTGCCGTTGAGGATTAGTCTCAAGAGGCTCCTGTTCACTAGAGATGATGGGTGACCTTAAAAATTTTTAAAACATCATGATGGGCATGGATAGGGTGCAAAGTGTTTGTGTTTTCTCCACGGTAGGGGAGACCAAAAGAAAGAGCCTCTGTTTCAGGCTGAGAGGGGAACGATTTAAACGAGACCGGAGGGGCAACTTCCTTTCGCCTAGAGGATGGCGCATTCATGAAATGGACTGCCAGAGGAAGTGCAAAATACTGCAACAATTATAAAATTTAAAAAGCAGCTGGTTGCGGATTTGAATTGGAAGCAATTAGAGCGATATGGGGCAAATGCTGCCAAATGTGGTTAGATAAATTTCGGATATCTTTTCGGCATGGCCGCGTTGGAGCAAAGGTTCTGTTTTTTAACTGTGTCATTCTATGACGCTAGATACACAGCACTGTGAATACCAATGGCATACTGTGTTTCTACATCTGACTCCAGAACCATATCACCGTATGTTCCCCTGACTTGCGCGTCCTTACATGTGACTCCAGACCAACATGACTGAGTGTGGCACTGATCTGCTCTGTCTGTAACTTTGATTCTATCCGCTGCACTGTTGTTACCACTGATACAGTACACAGAACTGCACAGCACACTAATGGGCCTATCAGCCGATAATGTTGTGCCAAACATGACACGAAGCGGTACTAATCCCTTTTGTGTTTCCTTGCTTCGTATCTCTCCATTTCTTACATATTCATGTCCTCATCTAAACGTCCCTAAGTACCCGAATCGTTACTGCCTCCACCACCATCCCAGTCTGTGCATTCCAGAAAACATTCTGTTTTACAAACCTGCCCATCACGTCTCCTATGAACGTTCAAGTTTCTTATTTGATTGTATTCTCTCGCTCTCTGCAAATTTTTGTCACTGTGAACTGACTGGACTAGCCCTCATTTCTGATCGTGCATTACTTTGTCTCATGTAATATCAGTCACGTTCTAAGGAATGTCGTTACACCTCTGAAAAAAACTGGTGGACTAAATTTGCAACCGTTTAACAAGGGAAAAAGTCCTTAACAGTTTCTTGAAATTTCTGCTGCTTCATTCCGATACTTTCAGCAATAGAATAGGTATATTTACACAGATTAATGTCAAACTGGTTTGTTTCTGTAATACTGAAATCAAAAGTAAACTTGAACAATTCTATCAGAGTCCTAAATTCTGGGCAATAAATGTCCTCACAGTCCTTAACAATGCAGATTGCAAAGTAAAGAAGTGCATGCACATATTAATTGATGACATAAATCTGGCCCTTTCGTGAAAGACAGGGAACAACCAAAGCTCTCTGCGACACTTTTTATAGTCAAGGACAAGCTGTAATATAGTTTAATAATGTTTTCCCTTCGATGTCTGGACTCTATTACAATCGAAATGTAGAGATTCAGACATTAATTCAACGGATTTTGTTTGACATTCGTGCAAACTGTCTTGTGCGTTGACAAGTGCAGCAGGTTGGGCCCATCTCTGTCAATCTCAGTTAGTACAAGTGAATATAGAATTCCTCCTGCATTATCCAGAGCCTGCTTCTGTACTTGACTAAGGATTTCTCCCCGCCTCTCACTGTCAGATTCATGAATACCTAAGAGTATGGGATTCTGTTTCTGGACATGCACTCATTGCGGGATTCATTCTGTCTCTGAATCTTACCAGCTGTCAGTGCGTATGATAGAGTTCATTTCAAAGTCCCTGGTATTGTACGCGAGATTGAAATTCACTCAGCGCTCAGGTCCCTATTTTTCTTTGCACTCCTGACGGATTATTTCCACGTATTTAATTTTTTTTCAGGATGGGACTTGGAATGCTTTCTCCAATAATTTTACACAAATGAAAGAAGTGAAGAAACAGAATTTGGGTCTGTAAGTGACAGGACACTGAATGGTTACCATCTAAAAGTAAGGAAAATGAAAAAAAGTGGCAGCAGACGTGACAATTGGTTTACTCTGTCATGTCCCTGTCATGGTTTATTAGATACTCGATAACTGTCAGTTTATGCGTGAATTCTGCCCGATTGCTCAACATTAACTCGAAATGGCGGTGACTCTCGGTTCAATACGACCGTGCTCCAGCAAATAGTGGTAAATTCAAGTGAACAGTTCATCAGATTTCCAGAAATTCCGACTCAGCCAAGTGTGAAAACGCTGACGGAGATGTCCTCTAGAATTTGAAGTGGCGTGCCCTTCCTTTCAGGCTATTGTTTTAACTGTGAAACTTCCCGTGTCTGTCGACAGTGGGCATTCGTTGTTTTCCAGATCAAAATTTAATTCCAATGTCGCTGTTTTCATTGTTTAATTGAAATCATTTCACTTGCCTGTTCAGGGAATTGAATCTTAGATTTCCACCTTACAGATCGGATCATTAACCACTATAAGAACGAAAAACATTCTTTTCAATCCTGGCGTTTAGGTCACATGTCGAATTGCCTCTTGGAAATGAAGGTGTGGTCAGTCCCTTCAGGAATATGACATGACCTGTTAGGACTGAGGGGCTGCAGACACCCTTCAGTCCTCTCGGTATGAGTCTGGAAGGCTGACAGGGAACCGTTCTCTGTGTTAAGTGATTTCTCTTCAATTTCTGTCTGCAATTTATCAGGCCTACTACGCCAAGATTGACAAGTTTTGTCGAATTGCAGAAACTCTATCGAGCTTTGGTTTACTCCGATTTGCATCACACGATCTTACTTAATCAGCGTGCGTGTGGAGGCATGGGCAGGTCTGACTGGGTGGTATTTAAAAGACATCATCGAAAAAACAAAAGGGATTCCGTCAGAAAACTAAGTGCGCCAACACAAACATCACAGAATTACACACACCCACACACGCAAAACGCTATACGTTACTCCAGACCCACGGCATCTTCGTTACCACTATGTCCTTTGACCCTGAGTCTTTGAACCCACAGCACTGTGGATACCACTGTTCGACTTTGGCTCTACATGTGACACCAACAGAAGAGCTCAGTTGTTATTTATGAAATGCTCTGTCTCTCAATGCGAGTCAAGCCATACCGCAATGTGGTTTCCAGTGACTTGTTCCTTCTCTGCTTAGAAGTCCCAACACATAGCGCTTTGGTTAACACTCATCTGCACTGTACCTACATTTGACTCAGACCCACAGTAATGTGGCCAGTACCCAACTACGCTGTGTGCACAGTTTCCTTCAGTCTAACAGCACTGTGATTGAGGCTGACCTTCTCTGGGACTACAGGGCCATAGCACTGAGTGCACTATTGACAAACTCTGTCTCAGTAAGTAAAACAGTGGGAAAAAATTGCTTCAAAATGATCTATTCTGTTTCTGCACGTGACTCCAGAAGCTGAACATGGTGATTACCACCGACTTAAGTTGTCTCCATGCGTGACTCCAGACCCACAGCACTGTGGCACCCATTGACCTACTGTGAATC
>NW_026867541.1:0-137764 GCF_020745735.1 Hemiscyllium ocellatum
CCCCCCCCTCGCTGTCCTCTCCCCCCTCGCTGTCCTCTCCCCCCCCCCTCGCTGTCCTCTCCCCCCCCTCGCTGCCCTCTCCCCCCGCTCTGGCTGCCCTCTCTCCCCTCTCTTGTCCTCTCCCCCTCTCTTGTCCTCTCCCCCTCTCTTGCTGCCTGCTCCCTTCTCTCTCGCTGCCCTCTTCCCACATTCTCGCTGACCCCTCTCTCGCTGCCCTTTTCCGTCTCTGTCTCTCTCTCTCTCTCGCCCCCACCTCTCTCTCACTGCTCACTCTCTCTGGCTTTCTCTCTTGCCGCACTGTCCCCTCTCCCTCGCTGCCCACCACTCACTCTCTCCCCTTTGCTGTCCTTCTCTCTCTCTCTCTTCCTTGCTGCCCTCTTCTCTCTCCCTCTCTCGCTCCCCTCTTGTCTCTCTCTCTCTGTCTGTCTCCCCCTCTGTTTCTCTCCCACTGCCCTCTCTCTTGCTGTCCTGTTCTCTCTGTCTCTCTCTTTCTGTCTCTCTCTCCCTCTCTCCTCCACCCCTTCTCTCGCTGCCTGCCCTCTCGTGCACACGCTCTCTGTCTGTCTCTCTCTCTCTCCTTGTCCCTCTCGCTCCCTCACCGTCTCTCTCTGTCTGTGTCTCTGTCTCTCCCTCACTCTGTCTCCCCCTCTCTGTCCTCTCCCCTCTTTTATCTCCCTCTCTCTCACTGCCCTTTCTTCTGTCTTGCTGTCCTGTCTTGTTGTCTTCTCTTTCTCTCTTTCTCTCTCTCTCTTTCTGCCCTCTTTCGTCTCCCTCTCCTTCACTGCCCTCTTGCTGTCCTTTCCCCTCTCTCTCGCTGCCCTCTTAGCTCTCCCTCTCTCTCTCTCGCTGCTGTCTTGTCTCTCCCTCTCTCGCTGCCTGTTACTCTATTTCTCTCTCTCTCTCTCTCTCCATCTCTCTACCTCTCTCTCTCTCTCTGCTGATGCCCTTGCAAGACCTCTTTGCTGATAACCTCCAGATTATTTCCCGTGTCACTTGCTCGCGAGAGTAAGAACAGGAGCTGATGGCCGATAAAGAAGTGGTGCAGGGGAGCAGCGAATCCGATCTTTCGATCATTGGGAATATTTCTGGGGCAGAAGTGACCTGCTCAAGAGGGACGGGTTGCACCTGAACTGGCCGGGTACCGATATCTTGTCGGCCTGGTATGTTCCTGCTGCAAGGGAGGGTTGAAACTAAATTAGCAAGGGGGTGATAACCTCAACAGCAGGGATCTAAGTGCAAGGCTGGAAGGAGGTACAATAATCCGAAATAGCAGACAGATCCTGGCTGGAACACGACAGGGAGCATGGAAATGCCTGTGGATCATGACGCGGAACTGGGATATTATCGATGTTGCAGAAACATGGTGAAGGAATGGACGGCGTTGGCAGCTAAATGTGCCAGGGTACAGCTGCTTTAGGTTGGACAGACCTGATGGAAGGAGGGACGGAGAGCTACGTTTTTCTTGAAAGCGAGCACCACAGCAGTCGGCGAAATCGCTGGGGGCTCACCCAGTGAGGCTTTGTTGGTTGAGCTCAGAAGAAAGGGGATGGTGACCTTTTGTTGGGGGTTGTGCTGTAGGTCCCCAAAGAGGCAATGGGAATTAGAGGAACAAATATGCAGGGAGACTGGGGAGCCATGCAGGCCAGTAGGGGATTGTCCTTTTAGGGGATTTGGCACAGTGGTTAGCACTGCTGCTCACAGCGCCTGAGACCCGGGTTCGATTCCCACCTCTGGCGACTGACTGTGCGGAGTTTGCACGTTCTCCCCGTGTCTGCGTGGGTTTCCTCCGGGTGCTCCGGTTTCCTCCCACAGTCACAAAGATGTGCGGGTCAGGTGAATTGGCCATGCTAAATTGCCCGTAGTGTTAGGTAAGGGGTAAATGTAGGGTGGGTTGCGCTTCGGCGGGTCGGTGTGGACTTGTTGGGCCGAAGGGCCTGTTTCCACACTGTAAGTAATCGAATCTAATTTTCCCGACATCGGCTGGGATTGCCAGAGCATTAAAGGCTGAGACGGAGTGCAATTTGTGCAAGGGGAGACCATGCCTCACAAATTTGTTGGCTTTCTTTGATGAAGTGACCACAAAGGGCAGGGGCGGTAGACCAGGTCACGGAATCCAGGGCAGAGCTAGCAATTTGGATAAACAATTGGCTTGACTTTAGGAAGCAAAGGGTAAAGGTGGAAGGATGCTTCTCGGATGAGAGGGCTGTGACGAGTGGAGTGCCTTAGGGGCTAGTGCTGGGTCCATTACTGTTTGCTATCTGTATCTGTGATTTTGATGAGAATAATTCAGAAGTTTACAGATGACACTGGTTCGTGGACAATGAGGAAGTTGAATAGAAATTGCAGCAGGACCTTGATCAGCTGAGGAAGTGAGCCAGGAAATGAAGTCGAATAGGTTTAAGGTCTTGCACGTTTGATGAGCCCAGTTTCCGATCCAAGCTCCTTCAGCAGGATGCGGAGCCGGTCTGGAGGACCTTTCTTTCAAGAAATCAGGGTGGGAATGATATGGAGGAGCTGTACGTGATCACTTGCCAGGCGAAGAAACTGCGGTGTTGACGCTCATTCTTGGTTTTTGTAGGATTTAAATTGCAAGGGGGTAACGCGGGGTCATCGTGAGATTTGGGAACTGCGCCTCCCCATTGTTCGCGTTACTCTCCAGCACACAGGAGCCCCACCGTCAGCCGGGACCACAAAAGGCAGAGGAAACGTCCGATCTCTCTTCACTTGACAGACCCCTCACTCCCGGTTCATGGCCGAAGTTTACGATATCGAAAGACTTACCCAAGACGCCAATAGCGGCAAGGAATGGATAGTAATCGCGCTGAAACAGTAGAAGAAGATATTGCATTCGATAGTAGACTGTCATCCGATACTGATTTTTAACGTTATAGACGATTTGTGAAGGGAATCTTCTATTTATATTTGTGAAATTCCAGTCTGCAGTCATAAACTGTGTATGTGCAGGGCTCTCGGCGTGATTTCAGAAATAGTGTACAAAGAGGAGGACATTCTTACTGTAATTCGAACATATTCTTCCAATTTGGGTAAAGCCTAATAAGCCGCACTATGTCAAGTGCTCGTCCAGACACTTTTAAAATTCTGAGCGTAACTGCATCCACCACCGTCTCATTAAACATCTCTGGGTGAAGAGAACAAATCGTATCTCCCCGAAACCACTTGCTCCTTCACCTTGAACTGATGCTCTCTGGTTTGAGACAGATCTGCCATGGTTTGACAATGATGAACCTGTCACATATCACTCAGAAAGTAGCAGAGAGGATTGATGAGTCTCATAGTTGAAGGAAGAGTAGTAAAAAAAAACGTGACCAGAACAGTGCAGCAAAATGGAGTGCTTTAGAGAGAAGGGACAATATCACCAATGATGAGACTGACGTGACCTGGACACTTTCCAGTACGGCTGACGGGATCCTTCCACCGGGCAGGTTTTTGCCAGCTGGGCTGGAGCGTGGACCCAGGGAGGGCATTCAGAGAGAAACAACAAGATGCACCCAAATGATTTCAGGGACGGTAGCCCCACCTCAGGAAATTCAAAAATATTCGCCACTCATACTTGTTTGACAGAGAGGCAAGAACATGGAAATTAAACATACTTTGAATTCATGTGCAGGCACATGATGTGGTAAACCGTGTTGCCGAGATACAGTGGCAGATTTTCACTCCACCTGTCCCCGATAGAAAATAAAAACAATGTTGTGGGTGCTCCAAAGTCGGGGCATCAGTTAGAGCAGTACTGGGTACGTTAAGGAAATAGCAGGAGAACTTAACAAGTACTTTGCGTCAGTCTTCACAGTGGAAGACATGAGTAATATCCCAACAATTAAAGGGAGTCAGGGGGCTGAGTTGAGCATGGTTGCCATTACAAAAGCGAAAGTGCTAGAAAAGCTAAAAGGTCTTAAAATTGATAAATCTCCTGGCCCCGATGGGATACATCCTAGAGTTCTGAGAGAGGTGGCTGAGGAAATAGCGGAGGCATTGGTTGAGATCTTTCAAGAGTCACTGGAGTCAGGGAAAGTCCCGGATGATTGAAGATTGCTATTGTAACCCCCTTGTTCAAGAAAGGATCAAGACAAAAGATGGAAAATTAGAGGCCAATTAGCCTAACCTCAGTTGTTGGTAAAATTCTGGAATCCATCATGAAGGACGAGGTTTCTAAATTCTTGGAAGAGCAGAGTCTGATTAGAACAAGTCAACATGGATTTAGTAAGGGGAGGTCATGCCTGACAAACCTGTTGGAATTCTTTGAAGAGTTGTCAAGTAGGTTAGACCAGGGAAACCCAGTGGATGTGGTCTATCTAGACTTCCAAAAGGCCTTTGATAAGGTGCCACACGGGAGGCTGCTGAGCAAGGTGAGGGCCCATGGTGTTCGAGGTGAGCTACTAGTATGGATTGAGGATTGGCTGTCTGACAGAAGGCAGAGAGTTGGGATAAAAGGTTCTTTTTTCGGAATGGCAGCCGGTGACGAGCGGTGTCCCGCAGGGTTCAGTGTTGGGGCCGCAACTGTTCACATTATATATTAATGATCTGGATGAAGGGACTGGGGGCATTCTAGCGAAGTTTGCCAATGATACGAAGTTAGGTGGACAGGCAGGTAGTACTGAGGAAGTGGGGAGGCTGCAGAAGGATCTAGACAGTTTGGGAGAGTGGTCCAGGAAATGGCTGATGGAATTCAACGTGAGCAAATGCGAGGTCTTGCACTTTGGCAAAAAGAATAAAAGCATTGACTACTTTCTAAACGGTGAGAAAATTCGGTAAAGCCAAAGTACAAAGGGATCTGGGAGTGCTAGTCGAGGATTCTCTAAAGGTAAACATGCAGGTTGAGTCTGTGATTAAGAAAGCGAATGCAATGTTGTCAGTTATCTCAAGAGGGTTGGAATATAAAAGCACTGTTGTGCTACTGAGACTTTATATAGCTCTGGTTAGGCCCCATTTGGAGTACTGTGTCCAGTTTTGGTCCCCACACCTCAGGAAGGACATACTGGCACTGGAATGTGTCCAGCGGATATTCACACGGATGATCCCTGGAATGGTTGGTCTAACATACAAGGAACGGCTGAGGATCCTGGGATTGTATTCATTGGAGTTTAGAAGAGTAAGGGGAGACTTAATAGAAACTTCCAATATAATACATGGCTTGGGAAGGGTGGACGCTAGGACATTTTTTCCGTTAGGTGAGGAGACTAGGACGCGTGGACACAGCCTTAGAATTAGAGGGAGTCAATTCAGAACAGAAATGCGGAGACATTTCTTCAGCCAGAGAGTGGTGGGCCTGTGGAATTTATTTCCGCAGAGTGCAGTGGAGGCCGGGACGCTAAATGTCTTCAAGGCAGAGATTGATAGATTCTTGATGTCTTGAGGAATTAAGGGCTACGGAGAGAATGCGGGTAAGTGGAGTTGAAATGCCCATCAGCCATGATTGAATGGCGGAGTGAACTCAATGGGCCGAATGGCCTTACTTCCACTCCTATGTCTGATGGTCTTATGGTCATGTTTCTGTTTACAAGTAATGCAGGAGAGATAAGAAAATTGATGAAGGTAATGAGAGAGAGAGAATGTCCCACACCGAGAAGAGATTGTGACCATGTGTTAGCAGGTCATTGCGGTAACTGAGACACATTGTACCATTGGTTCACTTTGGGATGGTACAGTGCAAGCTGTGAATACCCAGGGAGAGGTTCAAGACGAACAAAGTGAGAAGGCATCTCACCCAAAAAAAACTGGATCTAATGTCTATGAGATTGAATGCACACACAGCCATGGGATGTTCTAAATGAAGATTTTGTTCTGTCACAATCACAGGAGATACTAGACAGGAGCAAACCATAAGGCAATTGGCTCCCTGGAGCCTGCTCCATTATTCAAAAGACTCTGTTGTCTTTGGAATTTCACATTGCCCCAATAAGTTTCCATTTCTCTGTCAAGAGAATCTGTTTATCTCCACCTTCAGAAATCTACCCGATGCAACCTCCACCACCTTCTGAGTGCACAGAGATCCACAGTCACAGACAGGGTTCCTCAGAGAGAGAGAAAGAGAGAATTTTCATCTCCGACCTGAAAGGGCACCCCCACCCTACCCCATCCTCACCCACACTGTAAATCCGTTCCCCTCGCATTCCAGACTGACCCATACCAGGAAACATCTCTAACCAAGTCTGCTTTGACCAGGCGGTTCAGTATCTTACACTCCCCAATCCTTCCCTCCACTCCCCCTCACTTCTCAAAACTCCCATGGGAGCAAGCCCAATCAGTCCAACCTGATCTCGTCTTTCCAGGGAATCAACTCATGAAACCTCCTTCTTCACCAGTTCCAAGAAATTTACATCCATCTTTCAGTAAGGAGCCCAGATCCGCACACCATACTCCGGATGAGGAAACTCCCGCACCCTGTGCAACGGAAAGATCACAAATTTAAGTTCACTCTGTTTTGTCGTAAAGAGCGACACCACATGAGCCTCCTTCATTATGTATTGTGGACAAGAACTACTTGGGACTCGTGCATCTAAAGACGTAAATCACTCTACTCCTCAGAATTTTAGAGGCATATAATCATAGAGATCTATCGCCCAGAAACAGACCCTTTGGTCAAAGTCGTCTGGATATCAAAGAACAAAGAGAATTACAGCACAGGAACAAGCCATTCATCCCTCCAAGCCTGTGCTGACTCAGAGCCTCTATCTTAACCTGCTGCCTATTTTCAAAGGATCTGCATTGCTCAGCTGCCAGTCCATTCATATATCTGCCAAGATACATCTTAAATGACGCTATCACGCCCATCACTAATACCTCTCCTGGCAATGCATTCCAGGCACCCACCACCTTCTGCAAGAAGAAATTTCCACGTTCATCTCCCGTAAACATCCCTGTTATCTTGAATACGTGATCCATAATAGTTGAGACCCCATGTGCAGAAAGACCTTCTTGCTATTAACCCTGTCTCTACCTCTCCTGAGTTTGTAGATATCAATCAGGTCCCTCCTCAACCTCCTTTCTAATGAAAATACTAACAACCTATTCGATATTGGGCGGCACGGTGGCACAGTGGTTAGTACTGCTGCCTCACAGCACCTGAGACCCGGGTTCAATTCCCGACTCAGGTGACTGACTGTGTGGAGTTTGCACGTTCTCCCCGTGTCTGTGTGGGTTTCCTCCGGGTGCTCCGGTTTCCTCCCACAGTCACAAAGATGTGCGGGTCAGGTGAATTGGCCATGCTAAATTGCCCGTAGTGTTAGGTAAGAGGTAAATGTAGGGGTATGGGTGGGTTGCGCTTCGGCGGGTCGGTGTGGACTTGTTGGGCCGAAGGGCCTGTTTCCACACTGTAAGTAATCTAATCTCTTCATAGCTAGAACCCTCCAAACCAGGCAATATCCTGGCCAACCTCTTCTGCACCTTCTCTAAAACATCCACATCGTTTTGATAATGTGGCGACCAGCACTGTACGCACGATCCAATTGTGGCTGAACCAAACTCCAAAACAACTGGAACATGACCTGTCAAACCTTGTACTCAATACCCCATCCGATGAGGAACGTGTGCCGTATGTCTTCTTGATCACTCTATTGATACATGTTGTGACCATCACAGAAGAATGGACCTGAACACGCAGATCTCTCTGGAATCAACTTTCCCCAGGCCTTTTCCATTTTCTGTATAATTCACTCTTGAATTAAATGTTCTGAAATGCATTTGCACTTCGCATTTGCCCAGCTTGAACTGCATCTGCCATTTCTCTGTCCAACTCTCCAACCTATCTATATTTTGATGCAGTCTCTGACAGTCCCCTTCACTATCTGCGACTCCAAAAATCTGGTGTCATCTACAAACTTGTTAATCAGATCATCTACACCTTCACCCAGATCATTTCTCTAAATCACAAACCACAATTGCCCCAACACAGAAGGAGAACCTTACAGCCGTGCCTCACAAATAACACCTTCTTGGGGACATACAGCTTCATTCTGAATCCAATGTAACAATATTAGACATGGAGAGCTGCACATGGGTCCTGGCTTCACAAACAGTTGTTAGAATGCGCTTCACATCCTCTGCACAGCTATGACCTCAGTATATTCTGGTGAGAAAATGGCGGTGGTAATTTGCATTGTTCTGGCTTTTTGTATCTCAGTGAGACCACTGGCGGGCGAAAACCCAACTCTGTTCGATTGTTCACATCAATAAACACGTTTCTCCTTTTATTCTCTTTCCGAGCTCCGTGTATTTCCGAAGGAAGTTACTGCAGTGATGTGCAATGTGTTAACTGTGTTTCAGTGATGGTCTAGGGGGCTTAGCCGGACACCAAAGAAGAAAAAGTAGACGAGCAGTAACCTGGATGAACACAGCAAGCCAGGCAGCATCGGGAGGTCCAGAAGTCAACGCTTCAGTTGTGTGCAGAAAGGTTAGACTCGAAATGTTGACCTATACTGCCTGGCTTGCGGTCTTCTTCCAGCCTCCTGCTTGTCTACCTTGGATTCCATCATCTGCAGCTTTGCTTATTGTCTCTACTCAAAGAAGAAAAAGAAATATGCAACGCTGGACATAATTTGAGGTTGTGAACACAGAAATCTGTCATCTCATCATTCAGATTTCATTTGATGGTTTCAATCCAATGAGTCATGAAACAGGCACCAGCTGGTTTCCTCACTGTATCTACCCTACTGTTGTCAGAATACTGAATGGACTCACAAACCTTTCACATTCATATCCATTGTGTTTTGTTTTTTGCCACTGTTTACCGATTATTTACTTTTGTTTGCTACTTAACTCTGTGATCTGCCTGCATTGCTCACAAGACAAAGCTTTTCACTGTACCTCGGTGCACGTGACAATATATTCAATTCAAATCAATTCAATTCAACGCTACTTTCTCAGCTATGAGGTAGAAATAGATGACACTAACAAGCTTTCATTGTTGATATCTTATTGAGCATTCAAATACGTGTCTTAACATTATGACAGAGAGGAAGCAGGGAGCCAGGAAATGAGCAACATACAATGATAGCCTTCTCATACCTTTTGTTAGGCTAACGCTGGAGGATCGTATGCAGTTAAGGTCACCACTCTACTGCAGGCATGGAGACGATTTAAATAGAATGCAGAAGAGGTAACTAGAATGTTGATAGATTGGATTATATCAACAACAGAGAGAGATGAGACCAACGGATTGCTTTGGCTAGAGCGTTGGAGTTGATGAACAATGTGGATACATCAGCAAAACCATTTCTTTTTAACCACCAGGGCGAAAGTATCAATGGGCCTAATTTTCAGGTGATAGGGGAAAAAAGGAAAAGAAATGTGTGGGGAAAGTTTATCACACAGGTGGTCGGTGTCTGGAACAGACTGCCACAGGGAAATAGTGGACATGGATAAGATAGAAGAGCTATTTAAGATAGACGCAAGATCAGGCACAGAATAGTGGAATGAAGGTCACATGCAGGTTGATGGGAACAGTTCAGAATGTCATCATGATAGACACTGACGTGATGGATGCAACGGACTGCCAAAGGGCAGTTCATTTTCGAAGAGTGGCAAGGTATGTTCGGGCTGGTATCTCTGAAGCAGAGAAGGTGCCGGGAGGTCTGTTTGAGATCTATGACATTGTGATGGGCATCAGCAGAGGAAACAGAAAGCTCCCCTCAGTTGAAGTGTCAATAAAACCAGGTGTGGGGTGGGGTGTGTGTGTGTGGGGGGGGGGGGGGGGATGGTGGAACTTGAAATTGAAGGTCCGAAAGTTTTGATGTTGTATGGCGGGTCCATTCTTAGTATTGCAGCAACCCGGCGCCAGGAACACGGGCGCGACTTCAGGCTTGGGTAGCTACATAGAACTTGCAGACTCTCCCATGTCTCTGCGTGGGTTTCATCTAGGTACTCGGTTTTATTCCCACACCCCAAAGATTAGATTAGATTAGATTACTTACAGTGTGGAAACAGGCCCTTCGGCCCAACAAGTCCACACCGACCCGCCGAAGCGCAACCCACCCATACCCCTACATTTACCCCTTACCTAGCACTACGAGCAGTTTAACCTGGTGAATTCACCTGACCTGCATATCTTTGGACTGTGGGAGGAAACTGGAGCACCCGGAGGAAACCCACGCAGACACAGGGAGAACGTGCAAACTCCACACAGACAGTCGCCTGAGGCAGGAATTGGGGTCTGCAGGTCTAGATTAGATTTTAGATTAGATTAGATTATTTACAGTGTGGAAACAGGCCCTTTGGCCCAATAAGTCCACACCGACCCGCCGAAGTGCCACCCATACCCCTACATTTATCCCTTACCTAACACTAAGGCAATTTAGCATGGCCAATTCACCTGACCCGCACATCTTTGTGACTGTGGGAGGAAACTGGAGCACCCGGAGGAAACCCACGCAGACACGGGGAGAACGTGCAAACTCCACACAGTCAGTCGCCTGAGGCGGGAATTGAACCCGGGTCTCTGGCGCTGTGAGGCAGCAGTGCTAACCACTGTTGCCTCACACAGGTTAGATAGATTAGTCATGCTCAATGGTCCATAACGTGTGGGTTAGGCATGGGAACTTTTGCATGATAGGGATGGCTTCGGTCTGGGTGGGATGCTTTTTTGGGATTGTTGATTGGCCTCCACCGCTGCTCCCACTCCACCCGACACCTGGAGGAAGAACGTCTCATCTTCCGCCTCGGGACCTTCCAACCCCAGAGCATCAATGTCGGCTTCAACAGTTTACTCATGTCCCCACCCCCCACCTTATCCCAGGTCTAACCTTCCAGCTCAGCACTGTCCTCATGACCTGTCCTACCTGCCAATCTCCCTTCCCACCTATCAGCTCTACGCTCCCCTCTGACCTATCACCTCCGTCACCACCCCGATTCACCTATTGTACTCTTTGCTACCTTCTCCCCAGATCTCCCCTCACCACCACCAACCCACCCCCCCCGCCCCCAACCAACACACCTTTATCTCTCCACCCTGGAGGCTTCCTGCCTCTATTCCTGATGAAGGGCTTTTGCCTGAAACGTCGCTTTACCTGCTCCTCGGATGCTGCCTGACCTGCTGTGCTTTTCCAGCACCACTCCGATCTAAACTCTGGTAGAGGAGACAGTTAACCTAAGAATGTTAAGGATTTGGAAAATGTTTAATAGTTGCTGGGATTTGGAAGTTTTAACTATGGGGATAGACTGGATGCTTTTTTTTTACCATGGAGCTACGGAGGCTGTAAAGTGAACTTATGCATGTTTATGGAGACATGAGAGTCACGGATAAGATGAATACACAATGTCTTTTTCTCAGGGGTAGAGAGTTCAAAGCGAGAGAGCATCATTTAAGCTGAGAGGGGAAAGACTTAAAAGGTGGCTAAGGGACTTTTTTTCTGCAGTGGTGCTGCCTGTATGGAATATGCTCCCAGATGAAGTGTTGGAGGCTGTTACAATTTAAATATCTAAAATTCATCTGCATAGGTACATGAACCGGGAGGGTTTAAAGGGATATTGACCAAATGTTGGGAAATTGGACAAGATTAATTTCAGATATCCAGTTGGCATGAATGAGCTGGACTGATCGGTCTTTTTTTCTGTGATGTTCAACTCTACCACACTAAATGTGATCTCTTTCCAATTCCCGAGTCAGTCCTACATTCCCCAAACTGAAGGAAATCTCCTATTTCGTTGACAGGTGTTTTACCAAGAGTTACTGGTATTGCATCAACTGCAGATCTCCACACTTCTCTGAGATGCGTCTGCTCAGTCCTGACATTTCAGGGGAATCACTGCAAATCAGGGATGACACATACCCTCACCCTTACTTTCCAAAGTGAAGTTTGAGCAATGATCGTGAATAAATTTCAGACACCCACAAGTCGTTGAAGTTCAAAATCTCATGGCAGAGACCAACATACTGTATGAACAGACACACCTTTGACAAACTTTATTGATATTACAAACATAATGAGTGGGAATCAATAAAAATTGTACGAAAACTAACCGCCGTCGCCTGGGAACGATTATGAATCTGTACTGATCTCACCATAGAAATCCACTGTCCTCTGGGCATTATCCTACCTACTGTTTGAATAAGACTCTCATTACTTGGTGTTTTCTTTGAGCTATTTCACCATAATATTTAATAGCTTAAATAAGAAATGTTCTGAAAACAGAGACAAGTAACTGAACACTCAGTGGATAGTCCATTTCTGGAAAGTGTGGGAAAGTGCTGGAGTTTAAAGAAAATATTTATAAATAATTGTAGGGGACATATAGATGAAGAACTCTCACTTGTTCTGCGAATAAGTTAACAGTTAGGTAATGAAGAGTGTATAAAGTAAATTATTTGTAGAATCCTTATAAGGTGGATGTAAGCAATTAAACCGACCGAATCCAAACCGACCCTCCCACCCAAACTCAACCACTACTCCTGTCACCCTAAGTTGCCCATGGCCAATCCATGTGCCATGCGCGTCATTGATCTGTTGGAGGAAAGTCATGTTGCCACCTGTAAACCCCAGACTGTCGCCCGAGACTGAAAAGCAATGCAGATCCCTGGTACTGGCGGTGCCAGTTGTTACCAACGATCCACCATGCCGTCCTTCGTCTCCTACCTGTGGCATTAATTCTGGTAATTGCATTGCAGGATCAATGGCCATATTCACATTCAACTGATCCTGAATGAAACACGTACCACTCAATCTCACATGCAATGTCATGGCGTTCATCATTCTCTTTTGCAGAACTTGTGGCCTCTCCAGATCTGAAAATGTGTTGCTGGAAAAGCGCAGCAGGTCAGGCAGCATCCAAGGAGCAGGAGATTCGACGTTTCGGGCATAAGCCCTTCTTCAAGAATGGCTTATGTCTCCAGCATCTGCAGACCACACTTTCACCTCTCCAGGTCTGTCAGTCGTTGCCTGGAGGCTATGGCAATGCAATTGTCCTCAACGTGATATTGAGACTCATGACATGCTGGGTTTGTTTTGCAGCAGAGAGAGGCAGGAGCGGGGTGGAAGTGAGATCGGAGCACAGAAGCTGTTGGGAAGGTTAGTGAGTGCTGTTTTAAGTACTTACCCCGAAGCCAACAGTCATTTTTTTTGCAGCAAATAGGGGCAGGAGCTGGGCTTATGCCACAGTTTGAACAGGGTGAAGACATGGCTGCCAAGCTGATTCAGTGTGCTGCGTGCATAACCTGGGAAGTCAGGGACACTGATGGTGTCTCTGGCTCCTACAGCTGGGGAAAGTGTGCACACATTCACCTTCTGAAGGGGCATGTTGCAGCACTGAAGGATGAACGAGATGACCTCAGGCTCATCCGAGGGAACGATCATTTTCTGGACAGGACCTTCAGCGAGGTCATTCCATCAAGCATACCAGAAGTGAGAAGGGAGATGACGGTGAGGAAGGAAAAGATGATTTATGTACTAGAGACCCCGGGGGAAGTACCTCTCGTGAACATGTTGACTCACTTGGAAACTGCTGTGAGGCAGACAGGTCTGACAATCGGAAATCGGCGTGGAGGCAGAGCCGAGGGTCAGACATCATACAGAGCCGTGGCAATGAGGGATTCTATAGAGAGAGGGACCGAAAGGCGTTTCTGCAGCAATTGGCGGAATTTGAGGATGTTGCGATGCCTTCCTGGTGCCAGCATCCAGGACGTCACCGACAGAGTGCAGGAAATCCTCAAGGGTGAAGCTGAAGAGCCAGAGGTGGTGATGCATGCCGAGAAGAAGAAGAGGGACATCCTGCAGTGGGACTTCAGAAAACCCGGAAGAAGGCTGAAAAGCAGGACATCCAAAGTGGTTGTCTCTGGTTTGCTTCCAGTTCCTCGTGCTGGAGAGGGCAGGAACAGGGAGATAATGGACTTGAATGTGTGGCTGAGGAACAGGTGTAGGAAGTAAGGATTTAAATTCTTGGATTACTGGGGAATGTTTTGCAATAAGGATAAATCATACAAGAGGGACGGGTTGTACCTTAATGGGTGAGGGAGCCTGGCAGGCAGGCAGGCTTGACACTACAACACAGGTGTGGTTAAACTAAGGAGGGGGAGGCAGGAAGAAAACGGGAAATTGAGGAAGGAAGTTAAAGGGAAAGTGAGAATAAGAGAAGTTAGAAAGACAACAGAACCAATGGAGCAGAAAACTCAAGAAGTGATCATACGATATGGTCAAGTGAAGTAGAATTTGTAGGAAGGGTTTGGGGAGTAAAACATTTTTAAAAAATATTATATATGAATGTACGAAACATAAGAAATAAGGTGGGTGAGCTTGAGGCTCAATTGGAAATTGGCAAGTATGATGTTATGAGGATAACTGAGATGTGGCTTCAAGCAGACAGGGTCTGGAAAATAAATATTCAAGGCTATACGTGCTATCAAAAGGACAGATTGACGGGCAGAGGGGGTGGGGTGGTCCTGTCAGTGAGGAATGATATTCAGTCCCTTGCGGGGGTGGGAGGGAGCATTGAATCATGGGATATAGAGTCAGTATGGACAGCGTTGAGAAATTCTAAAGGTAGAAAGACTCTAATGCGAGTTATCTGCAGGCCCCAAGCAGTAGTCTGGATGGAGGGTGAAAGTTGAATGAAGAGTTAAAATTGGCCTTTCGCAGAGGCATTACGACAGTTGTTATGGGGGGGATTTCAACATGCAGGGAGACTGGGAGAATCAGGATGATACTGGACCCCAAGAAAAGGAGTTTGTGGAGTGCATCCGAGATGGATTCGTAGAACAGCTTGTACTGGAGCCTCCAATGGAGAAGGCAATTCTGGACCTGGTTTTGTACAACAAACCGGATTTGATCAGGGATCTCGAAGTAAAGGAGCCATTAGGAGGTAATGATCACAATATGATAAATTTTCATCTGCAATTTGAGAGGGAGAAGTGAGGTTTAGAAATGCCAGTATCGCAGTTGAACAAAGGGAACTATGGAACTATGAGGCAGGAGCTGACCAAGGTTCAATGGTTCAATATGCGAGCACGGATGGCAGTGAATGGCAGGTATTTCTGGATATAATGCAAAAGGTCCAGGATCAGTTCATTCCAAAGAGGAAGAAGTATCCTCAGGGGAGGCAGGGATGATCGTGGCTGACGAGGCAAGTTAAGGACTGTATAATGATAAAAGAGAAGAAATATAACATGACAAAGATGAGTGGGAAGCCGGAGGGCTGGGAAACTTTTAAAGAGCAACAAAGGATAATTACAAAAGCAATACACGGAGTAAAAAATGAGGTACAAAGGCAAACTGGCCAAAAATATAAAGGAGGATATTAAAAGCGTTTTTCGGTACATGAAAAGACAAAAAACAAATGGTTAAGACTAAAATTGGGCCCTTAAAGACAGAAACGGATGAATTTATTATGGGGAATAAGGAAATGTCAGAAGAGTTGAATAGGTACTTTGGAGCCGTCTTCACTGGGGAAGACTACACAGAGGGTGGTGGGCATTTGGAACGCATTGCCAGCAGAGATGGTAGAGGCAGGCATGGTAGATTTATTTAAGATGCGTCTGGACAGATGCATGAGTAATTGTGGAGCCGAGTGATACAAATGCTTAGGAATTGACCGACAGGTTTAGACAGTGCATTTGGATCGGTTCAGGCTTGAAGGGCCGAAGGGCCTGATCCTGGGCTGTAGATTTTCTTTGTTCTCTTTGTTTTTTTAAATACATAACCAAATTGCCAGATGTAATAGTGCCTGAAGGATCGAGGGTAATGGATTATCTGAAGGGAATTTATATTAGGCAGGAAATGTTGTTGGAAAGACTGTTAGGTCTGAAGGCTGATAAGTTCCCAAGACCTGATGGCCTGCTTCCCAGCGTACTGAACAAAATGGCACTAGAAATCATGGACGCATTCGTAATCATTTCCCAATGTTCTACACATTCAGGATCAGCTCCTTCGGTTTGGGGGTGGGGGGAGCGCAGGGGAGGGAGGTATCATGGTAATATTGCCCCCACGTTTCAAGAAAGGAGGGAGAGAAATAACAGAGAATTATAGATCGTTTAGCTTGATGTCAGTGGGGGAAAGATGCTGGAGTCAATCGCAAAAGATGAAATTACGACTCATTTGGATAGCAGTAACAGGATAGCTTAGAATCAGCATGGATTTACGAAAGGGAAATCGTGCTTGACTAATCTTCTGTAATTTGTTGAGAATGCAACTATGAGATGGACGAGGGAGAGCCAGTGGGTTTTCCAAAAATGTTTGATAAACTCCCACAGAGAAGATTAGTGAGCATAATTAGGGCACATGGGTTTGGGTGCAAACTACTGACTTGGATTGAGAATTGGCTGGCTGACAGGAAGCAAAGAGCAGTAATAAACGGGTCCCTTTCAGAATGGCAGGTTCTGATCAGTGGGGTACCACAAGGTTCAGTGCTGGGACCACAGCTATTTACAATATACGTGAATGATATAGATGAAGGTAATAAAAGTAACATTAGCAATTTTGCTGATGACACAAAGCTGGGTGGCAGGGTGAAATGTGAACAGGATGTTATGAGAATAAAGGGTGACGTGGGCAGGCTAGGTGAGTGGATGAATGCATAGCAGATGCAGTTCAATGTGAATAAATGTATGGTTATCCACTTTGGTGGTAAGAACAGGAAGGCAGATTACTATCTAAATGGAGTCAAGTTAGGTAAAGTGGAAGTACAACGAGACCTAGGTGTTCTTGTACAAAAGTCAATGAAAGCAAGCCTGCAGGTACAGCAGGCAGTGAAGAAAGCTAATGGAATGCTAGCCTTTATAACAAAAGGAATTTAGTACAGGAGCAAAGAGCTCCTTCTGCAGCTCAACAGGCCCCAGGTGAGACCGCACCTGGAGTACTGTGGGCAATTTTCGCCTCCCAATTTGAGGAAGGACATTCTAGCTATTGAGAGTCTGCAGCGTAGTTTCACGAGATCAATTCCTGGAATGGTGGGACTATCATTTGTCGAAAGATTGGAGAGACTGGGCTTGTAAACTTGAATTTAGAAGGATGAAAGGGGTTCTGAATGTGACATATAAGATTATGAAAGGATTGGACATTTTGGAGGCAGGAAGAATGTTTCTGCTGATGGGTGAGTCCAGAACCAGAGGACAACGATTTAAAATAATTGGGAGGTCATTTAGAACAGAGTTGAGGAGAAACTTCTTCACCCAGAGAGTAGAAGATGTGTGGAATGCTCTGCCCCAGAAGGCAGTGGAGGCCAGGTTTATGAATACTTCCAAGAAAGAGATGGATAGAGCTCTTAACAATCGTGGAGTCACGGCATTTCAGATCAGGCAGTAACAGGATACTGACTGTAGATGATCAGCCATGGTCACAATGAATGATGGTGCTGGCTTGAAGGGCGGAAGGGCCTACCCCTGCACCTATTGTCTATTGTCTAGTCTGATTGTTTATCAGGAGCAATTTTATTTCCTGTGTTCCATTCGCCGTGTCTAAAAAACCACGCCTTCCTGCTTGATGTAGCCACTGACTGTTCTGTCTGGTTCACCATCATTTTCAACTTTAGTTGATTTGTGGCCATTTGTTGCCAGAAGCTGAAACATAAATATTGCAGTGAGAAAAGAGCAGCTGAAGTTCCGGGAGCAGTGAATGCACTGAGCTGTTTCAAGAACATAGTCTGGTATTTCATGTATGAAAGTGCATGCACCCTAAAGAGAGCTCACTGGTTTCATTATACAGAAGGTGTCCTGACATTGCTATGGGCAATAATCGATTTTCTGCAATACATTATGACACCATGTGTTCCATTTATCTTGATTCTTCTTCTTAATGCTTTAACTGTCAAGTACCATTTAAGAGCTAGTAGTGCTCACACAAGACTCCAGGCCCACAACACTGAGAAAAGTCCTGAAGATCCAGAAATGGAAAGTCAAGGGAATTCCATCACTACATAATTTGTACTCTTGGCTAATTTTATACTATCATGAACAATGGTAATGGTCTATTCTCGATGGAATCGAATGAATTTAGTCGGTGATGTATCATTTTGGACACCTGGCCTTGTACATGAAATAGGATTCACGCTGCAGCTCTTGAGTTGCTGCAGCAGACCCTATTATGTATGCTCTGACACAGACCATGCTCCGACATGAGTTGAACATATGCTGAAATACCCTTCACTCTTACCATAAAATATGTTCAGTGAGGACATGTGCTGAAAAATGCAGAATAAGAACGGACTGAGTTTCACTTGACCTATGAACAAGTAAATCTACCATGAAAATCAGAATTTTCCAAGAGACAATTCAAGCATTTCCCTCAGACTCTCAATTGCCTTTCCATGCGTCAATATCTGTCTCGAAAAACCCAGAGATTATCATTGACGGGAATCTTTACTGAATCAGTAGTATTCATGTTCGGGCTGCAAGCACTGTCAGGAGGCCGATGCATTCCCAAGGAAGTAACTTAGCTCCTGGCTGCCTGAAGTCTGGCCACTCATAAAAAGGCATAAGATTGTTGGGATGAGTGCAAATTCAATAGCGTCCGAGAAGCTCAAACCAAACAGCAATAAGCATGTGTTGTAGGGAGAAATATCAAAGAGCAGTCTTCAGTCCGGTGGTCCGTAGCTCCACCAAAGCTGTATTTCTACGTAAGTGTGACAGACCAAAGTCTACCCCCATGTGGCTTTCACAGGATACAGTTTCCCTAATCATTCCAGCTCTGATCGGAAGAACAATGATGCCCAGGTTCCCCAGGGAAATACAACATTTTACTTTCATTCATGCTATAGCAACAAACGCAACATTGATATGATTTTTAGGTACAATCTGAACATCCAATCCAATATATGGACAGCTCTATATTTTCATAATACCTACCAAGTACCACTAACATCTGTGTTTGGGGTCTTACAATGCTCCTAACAGTTTTATTCCTTCCAAGACTTTTGCCAGCTTCACAGCGTTAATTACAATTAATAGTTGTTTTCGTGAATAACTAGAATAGATTAGATTAGATTCTCTACATTGTGGAAACAGCCCATTCAGCCCACCAGTCCAACCGACCATCTGAAAACTAACCTACCCAGACCCATTTCTGTCTGACTATTGCACCCGACATTTTGGGCAATTTACCATGGCCAATCCTGACTTGCACAATTTAGATTGTGGCAGGAAACCGGAGCATCCATAGGAAACCCACGAAGACAAGGTAGAACGTGCAAACTGCACAGCAACAGGATGTAGTTTTGCTTGCTGAGCTGCAAGGTTCATTTCCAAATCTTTCATCACCCTACTAAGCAACATCTTCAGTGGGCTCCGCGCGAGGCCCTGCTGCTGATTCCTGCTTCCTATTTATATGTTTGGGTATCTTTGCGTTGGTGATGTCATTTCCTGTGGTGAAGGTAATTCCTAGTCTTTTTCTCAGGGAGTGGTAGATGGAGTCCAACTCAATGCATTTGTTGTTACAGTTCCGGTTGGAATGCCACACATCTCGGGATTCTCGTGTGTGTTTCTGTTTGGCTTGTCCTAGAATGAATGTGTTGCCCCAGTCGAAGTGGCGGCTTTCCTTTTCTGTATGTAAGAATACCAGTGAGAGAGGGTCATGTCAATTTGTGGATAGTTGATATTCATGTGTCCTGGTGGCGAGCTTTCTACCTGTTTGTCCAGTGTAGTGTTTGTTACAGTCCTTGCACGGTATTTTGTAAATTACATTAGTTTTCCTTACCTGTACAGGTTTTTTTTCAAGTTCATTAGCTGCTGATTTAGTGTGTTGGTGGGTTTGTGGGCCACCATGATGCCAAGACGTCTGAGTAGTCTGTCAGTCATTTCCAAGGTGTCTGTCATGAAGGGGAGCGTGGTTAGGGTCTCTGAATGTGTTTTGTCTGCTTCTTTGGGTTTGTTGCTGAGAAACCGGCAGACTGTGTTCATGGGGCACCAATTCTTTTTGAATACACTGTAGTAAACAGTGTTATCAAACAATCAGACTGGTGGATATACCAACATTGAACAGAAAAAAGGAATTAAATACACTCAATACACAAGAAAGGAAAGCACTGGAAAGACTGAAAGAGGGTAAAATAAAATTGTTATCCTATCTGCCGAAAAAAGGACGCTTGACAGTCATTCTAAATCGAAGGGACTACATTGCAAAAATGATTGCACTACTTACAGATATCAACACTTACCAACAAGTGGCAATAGACCCGACCCCACAACTAGTGAACCGAATCACAGCCCCACTCACAAAACCTCAGAAGTCGGCAGAAATAAATAAGACCAACTTCCAAAAAAAAGGAAACCAGATGGATCCAACTCACTACGGTTCTATGGATTACACAGACTTCACAAACTAAGATTCCCTCCTCAAACCCATAGTCTCACTACCTGGAACATCAACTTACAGATTGGCCAAGGAGCTTCACCAAAGACTAAAACACTGAGTAGAAGTCTCACGCCTCTCCATCCAGAACACCCAAGAGTTCCTGAAGACAATCAAAGTCACTGAGATGGAAGAGGGTGAAATAATGGTCTCCTTTGATGTAACAGCCCTGTTTACATCAATCAATATTAACCCGGCCAAGGAAACACTGACTACCCTATTAGATGACTCAAAGCCACATCCAACAACCACCACTAACTTCATCAGCAAAGACGGTATCATCAAGCTAGTGGACCTATGCATTATCACACACTTCACCTTCAAAACCAAAACCTATAGAAAAACCAACGGAACACCCATGGGATCTCCGATATCAGGGTTCTTAGCAGGGGCAGTAATGCAGAGACTCAAACAAACAGGTCTGCCAACCACCCAACCAAATGGATGACATCATTGCCATCACTAAAAATTGGAGGATGCCTTCAAGACCATCAATAATATCCTTGCTGTCATAAAAGTCACTAAAGACGTGGAAAACAGCAACAAACTGCCATTCCTAGATGTCACAACAGTGCGGACAGCCAATGGGGATCTTCAAACCAGCGTCTACTGGAACTCAACACATACGGATCAAATATTGAACTGCAGAAGCAATCATTCCAACATCCATAAATGAAGCTGCATCAGAACATTATTTCAACGAGCCCCCACTCACTGCAACACAGAGGAACTACGCAGTGCAGAGGAAAATCGCAGTGTCTTCAAAAAGAATGTGCACCCAACGAATACTGTCCGGCGATTTCTCAGCAACAAACCCAAACAAGCAGACAAGACACGTCCAGAAATGCTTGTCACTCTCTCCTTCATCAAAGACATCTCGCGAAGGACTGCCACATTACTCAGAAATCTTGGCGTCATGGTGGCCCACAAACCCACCAACACACTAAATCACCAGCTAATGAACTTTAAAACCCCGATACAGACAACAAGCAAAACTAATGTCATTTACAAAATACCATGCAAGGACTGTAACAAACACTACTTTGGACCAACAGACAGAAACTAGCCACCAGGACACATGAATATTAAATGGCCACAAAACGACATGACCCTCCTTACATACTGGAAAGGAAGGACACCACTTCGACTGGGACAACACATCCATCCTCGGACAAACCAAGCAGAGACATGCGCGACAATCCCTAGAAGCATGGCATTCTAACTGGAACTCTATCAACAAACAGATTGAGTTAGACCCCATCTACCACACCTGAGAAAAAGAACAGGAAATAGCATCAACATAGGAAATGACATCACCACAGGAAATGGCATCACCAAAATATAAAGACACAAACATATAAATAGTAAGCAGAAATCAGCAGCAATGCTTTGCACGATGGCTCACTGAAGGATGTTACCTAGTAGGGTGACAAAACGTCTGGAAATGAACCTTCCTGTACAGCAAGCAAACCTACATCCAGAACCGCTACAAATCTTCTGAAAACCCGCTATGCCCATGGACAGTTCAAACATAAAACATACAGCATAGATCTTTTCAGCGAAGAACAAGCCCTTCGGCCCTCTATGTTGCACCGACCTATCAATTTATCTTAACTGTCCATCCCCTGACACTATCCCATCATCATTCAAGGACTGCTTAAACGTCCCAATGTGACTGAGCTAACTACATTGAAAGACAGGGCGTTTCACGCCTGTACCACTCTGATTAAAGAACCTGCGTCTGACATCTATCTTAAATCTATCACCCTTCAATTTGCAGCTATGCCCCCTTGTTCAAGCCGACATCGTCATTCTAAGCAAAAATCTGTCAGTGTCAACGCTTTCTAATCTTCTGATCATCTTGTGTGTCTCTACTAAATCCTTTCTTAGCCTCCTTCTCTCCAATGAGACGTTTCCTCCAGACCAGGCAACATCGTGGTTAAACTCCTCTGCACCTATTCCAATGCTTCCACATCCTTCATGTAAAGGTATGACCAGAACTGTACACAATATCCCAAGTGAGTTCAGAGTTGCGTTTTGTACAGTTGCAGCATGACATCACAGCTCCGGAACTCAATCCCTCTACCAATAAAACCAAACCTACAGAATGCCTTCTTAACAGCACCATCAGCCTGGTTGGCAACTTTCAGGGATCTGTGTGCATGGACACCAAGATCCCTCTGCACATCCACACTGCCAAGTTTCTTCTCATTGGACAAGTATTCTGCCTTCCTGTTATTTTTCCTAAAGTTGCCACCGCTCAGCCCAATTCTGCAGCTTAGCCAAGTCCCCCTGCAACCTGGAAAATCTTTCTAAACTATCCACCACTCCACCAACTTTAATATCACCCGCAAACTTACTAATCCATCCACCTATGTCTGCATTCAAGTCATTTATAAAAATGACAGAGATCAGTGTTCCCAAAACAGATCTTTATTGCACACCTCTACTTACCGGACTCGAGGCTGAATATTTTCTATCAACCATCACTTGCTGCCTTCTTACAGAAAGCCAGTTTCTAATCCAAACAGCTAAATCACCTTCACTCCCATGCCTCCACATTCTCCCCAAAGGACTACCATGGGGTACCTTTCGAATGCTTCCCTGAAATTCATGTACACCATGACAACTGCCCAAAGCTATCCACCTGCTTGGTCACCTTCTCAAAATAATCAACGGGATATGTGACACACAACCTGCTCCTGCAAAACCATGTTGATTATCTCTGATCAAATTGTTGCTTGCTAGATAATTATAAATCCTATCTCTTAGAATCCTTTCCAAATCTTTTCTTGTGACACACTAAGGGCTCAAAGGGTTATAACAACCTGGATCATCGCTACTCAGCTTTTTGAACAAGAGCACAGCATTTGCAATCCTCCAGGCCTCTGGTACTAAATCTGTAGATAATGTTGACTCATATTCAAGAACTAGACGTTCATTACTTTAGAGGAAGGAGGTGCCGATTTAAAAGATTGTGAGTGCTTGGAATTCCCGTTCTCAAACGGTAATGAATGAAAGTAGTTTAAATTTTGTTTTCATGCTCATGTTGACATATTGTCGATCATTGACAGGTGAAAATTGCTCAACGAATACGTAAGAAAGCATAGTTGACGACTAAAAAAACATCAGCCACGACCTTTTTGCATAGAAAACGTAAGAACTGGGAATGCTGCAAATCAGAAAGAAAAACAGCAATTGATTGAAAAGTTCAGCAGCTCTGGCAGCATTCGTGGATACAAATCAGATTTAAACTTTCGGGGCGATCGACCTTTCCTCAGAACTGTGGTGCCCTTCCCAATTCTGAGGAAGGATCATTTCAATCGAAAAGGTGACACTGATTTCCCCTCACAAATGCTGCCAAATCTGCTGAACTTTGCCAGCTCTTTCTGTTGGTCATGATCTCATTGATTTGAATTCTATTAAACTTGAATTGCTGAGGGGCCTGCTCCTGTTCCTATTTGGTGTGTTCGGGTGACCACACATGGTACCCCTGGTAGCCTCCCAGACTGACAAGTCATGATTGTACATTGGAAGTTTTTATTTCTTTTCTGCCTACTCAGTGGTTCGTTCACCTCATGATGTAGCTGAAAATGTGTTGCTGGTTAAAGCGCAGCAGGTCAGGCAGCATCCAAGGAACAGGAAATTCGACGTTTCGGGCACAAGCCCTTCAACAGGAATCCTGATGAAGGACTTGTGCCCGAAACGTCGAATTTCCTGTTCCTTGGATGCTGCCTGACCTGCTGCGCTTTAACCAGCAACACATTTTCAGCTCTGATCTCCAGCATCTGCAGACCTCCCTTTTTACTCACCTCATGATGTAGGCCAAGCTTGGGAGATATTTCCCTTTGTGTTTGATCAGTGTGGTTCAGAAGTGATGCAACTGGTGTTCTCCTGCTTGCAACATGACGTGTGCATTTTGTCTCCTTCTCAGTGCAACTCACAATTTTTCTTTCCAGTCTTTGTGGTCGGAGAGTGATGCATTGGAGATATACAAACATCCTTCTGTGTGCAAAAACACTGTCCCCTTCCCCCAAGTGTAGAGTGGACAATGATCCAATGACATTGTCTGCGAGCTTCTATTTGTGCCTGCTGGAGCAGAGAATCATAGAGCCTAGGAGATTACCTTCAAGTCCTTTCAATACCTTGTGCCTTTCAATTTCTATTTGTGTCCCCTTATTGGACTCAAGGGAGCAGCTGTTTTCTGCTCACTCTGCCCGTGCTCCCCAAAAGCATGTTCACATGAAACATGCCTGCCCAATACACGTAAACAGAAAACCGACAAACTCTGACCAAATACTCAACTACACCAGCAAACATCCCAACACACACAAACAAAACTGTATCAGAACACTATTCCAACGAGCCACCACACACTGCAGCACAGACGAACTCCGAAAAACAAAGGAGAACCACCTACACGAGGTAATCAAGAACGGATACTCAAGAACAAACCACGACAAGCAGACAAAACACAGCCAAAAAACCTAACCACCTGACCATACATGAAAGAAATTTCAGAAATGACAGACAGATGACTGAGACCCCCGGAATCCTAGTAGCACACAAACCCACCAACACTCTCAAACAAAAACTAACAAACATAAAAGACTCAGGACAACCCATGGACAAAACCAACGTCATCTACAAAACGTCATGCAAGGACTGCCACAAACACTACGTAGGACAAACAGGAAGAAAGTTAGCCACCAGGATACATGAACGCCAGGTAGCCACAGAAATACACGACCCTCTCTCCCTCATAGCCCTACACACGGATGAGAAAAAACACCATTTCGACTGGGACAACACATCTATCCTGGGACAGGCTAAGCAAAGACATGCCAGAGAATTCCTAGGGGCCTGGCACTCCAACCACAACACCATAAACAAGCACATAGATCAAGATATTTTCTATCAACCCCTCAGAAAATGAACAGGAAATGAGATCACCACAAACCCCAGGAACCCCATCCAGGAGAAAGATATAAATAGAAAGCAGGAGACAACAGCTTCGCTTCACTTGGAGGTCGCCACTGATGATGTTACCTAGCCAGGTAATGAAACGTCTGGATATCAAACCTACAACTTAACGAGCAAACCTACACCCTAAACCTCAACCTGAGCTACAAACCTTCACAAACCTTGCAGAAACAGAGCAAGATCCAGCAGAATAAGTTCCCTGCTCACTGGCTGAAGACGTTTCTTCTTTTCACTATTCTAAAAGATCTTCCATTTACCCTCAAGCTGTGCTTTAATATCCTATACTCCCGTACTCATCGACACGTCTTCTCAATATCCACTCTGACCAGACTATTCACTATTCTGCTTCGACACCATAGGGATTCTAAATGTAAAGCTTCGAATAGACATCCCCTTGACGCCCAGTGAGATTGGGAAAACGAACAGCAGTTTAACCCAGTGAAGGAGGTGATAAACTTTGGACAGAATCTCTGAAATGCTGCTGCAGTGTAAAGGTGAAATTCCGGGATATATCAGGAGTGGGTGCGCAACTTACTGATTTCAAGCGGTCACAGATTCAGCTGGTAGTGATCTACCATAGCAGGAACGAGAGTGCACTAATCGTCTTGTTGCGGGTTTGTTCATCCAGAATTACTCAGCTCCAAGGAGTTAGGACGGACCTTGTCCAGAATCGTTCCTTACAATATTCTTGCATCGAGCAGCACCACCCAAGACAAATCAGCAGATATCTCCCGGTAGCTTTACAGTAAAGAAATTGAAGCAGCGGATTTAATTCACTGTGTGAGTGAGGAATGTGTTTCATAACAAAAACTGCTGGAAAGATACAATGGGAGCAGAATCCGGAATCAAAAACTAAAAATAGTTGTGAAGAGGGTAGACAAAGAAACCAGACAACTACCATGAGAGAGTGAGACAGAGACAGGGATGGAAATTGGGAGCAGGTGAGTGTGTGTGTGTGTGTGTGTGTGTGTGTGTGTGTGTGTGTGTGTGTGTGTGTGTGTGTGTGTGTGTGTGTGTGTGTGTGTCAGCGGCAGAGAGGAATGGAGAGAGAGTGAGAGAGGCAGAGGGGGACAGATAGTGAAACAGAGAGTGCGACAGCCAGGGAAAGAGTGACAGAAAATTGGAGAGATTAAGGAAGGAGAGGGGAAGAGTGATTGGCAGAGAACATCACAGATACAAGTGAGACCGTGGGAGTGAGAGGCTGCAAGTGACAGACAGTGTGACATGTTGTTACATGGTGAGTGAGACTGAGACGACGCAAATTGAGAGACAATGTATCTAAGGATGACAAGAGTCTGAGACAGATGAGAGAATGAGATGCAAATAGAAATCATCCTAGGTATATACAAAGTGAGAATGACAGAAAATGTGGCAGAGCGACAGAGTGATACACAAATACAGATTGAACAATATATATATATGAAAATAGAAGGAATGAGAGGATGTGTGAGAGAAATGAGAGAGTGCAATGCAGACAGACAAGGACATAGAAACGGAGTAAGATAGAACGGGGGCAGCAAGAGAGTTAGTAGGACAATAAAATGAAAGGCAGAGTGAGAATGATGAGAAATTGGGAGACAGAGAGACAGAAGTACAGGCAAAAATAAAAGAGACAAAGAGAGCGACAGAGTGAATGAGCAAGAAAATAGGAAGAAAGTGAGAGTAAGACAGAGTGTGTGAGAGACGACAGAGGTAGAGTGAGAGAGAAGTAGAAAAAGACTGAGAGTCTGAGAACAAGACAAAAACAACAGAGGCGTTGGGACTCTTTGTCGAGAGTAACAGACTGTTTTTTTTACTGGTCTCTTCCAGTTCCCAGTTTGCTGGTCTCCCTTTTTACTTGCCTGTTAATGGTGGGTTTTTGGAGACTATTCCTGTGGAACTAGGATTGTAAACGGTGCAAAATTCCCTCTGCCATCTGTACTTCCCCGGCTTGGAGGAGCTGACAGCAAGAGGAAAAGCATATTCTTCCTCATCCTTGGATTCATGGCCATGTCTCTATGCAGAACTGTCCTATTGGCATGGTGGCTTGTCATCCACACAGGCCAGTCAACACCGTATGTGGGCGCGTGTGGGGGTCTTGCCGAGCAGCTGGCTGGCACAGTGGAAGTCTAGTTCCCGCTTTCTCAGGAGATGGTGGCTGAACCAGATTCCAGGCTTCCCTCCACTCAGGCCTATTCTTCCCCGTAATCCTCCAGTTCCCGTGAGTCCATCTGACAGTGCCTTCTGTGATACTTTCATGCAAAGATTGAAAGGGGGGATAGAAACTGGTTCGTCAGCCAATCAAGCCTGTTCAACCATTTGGTCTGATTTTTGTTGATCCTCTTTTGATAGACTCATAGAGTAACACAGAGTGGAAACACATCCTTGGGCCGAAAATGATCCCTGCAGACCATGGTGCCCACTCAGCTAGATCCAATTGCCTGCATTTGTTCCATATCATTCCACTCCTTCCCATTCATGTAGATATCCCAGTGCTTTTCAAAATATTGATGCTGCACCTGCCTCGAGTATTTTTCTCTGGCATCCTATTCCAGACATGCTCCGCTTTCTGGGTGAAGAGGTTGCCCTCCCGGTCATTTATAAATATTTCCATTCCCACCCGAATCCGATGCCCACGTGTTTACCCAGCCCTGGGTAAAAATACAACATGCACTCATCTCTGCCCATGTTGAATGAACACTTCTCAATACGATCACTCCTCATTCACCGACCTTCCAAGGAAAGAAGTCCGATCTTGGCCATACTTTTCTTATAACTCTTGCCTCCTGGTCTTGGCAACATCCTCTTTATTGAACGAGAGAAACCGGCAGGGAGACCAAACACAGAAATTTGTAAACTCGTGTTGGACTTGGGCAGTCGGCCCATTCAATATGACGCTTGATGATCATTTTTCCCTTAGAAAGAAAGACGGAGAGAAAATGACAGAGAGATACACACACACACACACACACACACACACACACACACAAAATCCAAAACACATAAAATAATAACATGCATAAACCATTCATCCTCTGACACCTGCTCCACTCTTTCACATGATCAGGTCTGGTCCTCTCCTGGAGGGTCAGTCAACCAAACAGATAGACTGACAAACAGAGAAAAATTCACATAGGCAGAGATAGAAAGACCCAGAACTATGTATATTCGGAGGAGGAGGAGTCCAATTGAACCATAATATGCTGACAACTGATCCGCTACCATAATCTCATATTATTTGGTGGATGCCATTTCAATATGATGGGAATTTCAAGTCTGGAGGTACAACTTTAAAATGAGACATGGGGCACTCAGAAAATAAACAGAGTCTTTTATTTTAATACAGAGAGCGGTTAGTTTGTGGAATGAACTTCCTGAGAATGTAATAGATGTGGGTACTATTACAACGTCATTTGGTCAAGTCCAAGAATAGGATAGATTTGGAGGGATATGGGCCTGGAGCATGGATGTGGGTGAGGTTTAGATTGGAATATGCTTGGTGTTGAGACATGCACTTGTAACTTCTATTTTTCGCAAATCTATTTGGTTTGCATGACAGTCACTATGATGTCACAACAAGGTGAACAACAGAGGAAGGGGTAAACAGAAGTGAAGAATTGGACAGGGAGACACAGGGCAGAAATCAGGGAGGGAGAAGATGGGGCAGAGAATTAGAGAGGAAACAAGTTAGAAGAAGGAACGTGAAAGGATAAAGAGAATATGGAACAGTTCAGAAGAAGACAGGGGCAGAATAGTGATGAGTAATTTTGCCTCACATTGGCAGGGTCCCGAGATTGAGCTCAAACTTACATGGTCAAACTGCCTGTATGCAGTTTCCCTCTTCCCTGGGTCGGTTTACTCTGGGTGTTCCAGTGTCCTCCCACAGACCACAGATGTGCAGACTAGATCGTTTGACCATGATCACTAGCACAGACTGTAAACTGATGCCGAAACAAGATGGATTAGCCATGTGAAATTTACGCAGGCATTTGTTAGGTGTTTGTGAGCATCAGAGGATCAGTGTGGGCTCGATGAGCTGAATAGAATCCCAACAGGGATGCTTTGAAAGAGCGAAGGAGAAGCAGATAGAAAATACCTGAGCAGAAACAGGAGGCAAAGTATAAAGACGAAAAATAGAGAAGGTGCAAAAGAGGAAGGGAAACGGGGAGAAAAAGTGAAAGAAAAACCGAAGGAAATAATAAGAGAGGGAGAGAAGCAGGTTAAGGAAGGGGAATGAGGTGAAACAAATAGGGAGAAATATCTGAGAAAAGAAAAAGTACAAAATACAAAGGTGGAAACTGATCAGGTGAAACAACGTGTGAGATGGAAGGAGAGGCGAACAGCTGGGAAATCACAAAGGGAGAATTAAAAGTGGTAAACAGAGACAGAGGGGGAATGTAAGGACCAGAGACGTATGACGATGTAAACAGCTGGAGACGCAATGCAGAGGCAAACTTAACAAGGGAACTGGAAGAGGGAGGTGGGAAGCAAGAGTCGAGAAAAACAGGAGGTGAAGCAGAGATAAAGAGACAAACAACTTCAAGGACAGCAATAGAGAAATCGGTGACATTGTCTGTGTAGATAATAATGGAGTTCCATGATGGCAATATGTCCCTTCCGTTTTCTGGCCTGTCCATTTCTCCTGACAGTGTGCGTGTACACTAATCCCAGTGAAAAACTGAATGATGGGCAAGAAGTGGTGTTAATGCTGTAAGCTTGATTCTCATCTTTTGGAAATCAACGTGACAGTGGGATGTTATATTTAGAGAATCAAGCAGAGACTGTCTATAAAAACGAGAGCGAGCATTAGTCGGAACTCAAATGAGTCTCACAGTTGGAAATATTGCATTGTTTGTATCACATAATAAAGCAGCAGATGACTTTGAAGGAACAACTCCCCCTGTGGAAAATCTCATGCGCATGACAGCCTTCTTCTCTGCAGATCATTTCACCACCCTCACATTCCAAAAGATTAACTGAGAAAGGAAAGGAAGTCTCAATTAATAAAACAGTCATTAGACTCCGGCAAAAAAAAGAATCAGACTGTGCACGGTGCTCCTATTATGGACAAACAGCGTTATTTGATTAATAGAACAGTGTACATTATTCCCAGAGAGGTCTACCTTAGAGCCATGGAGATTAAAACTATGCACAGGGTTCCAAGTGTGGTGTAACTTCGAAGTACTTGAGGCAGGTACATTATTAACATTGAAAGGCATCAGACCAACTACATGAATAAGACATGCTTCAAAGGATATACGTCTAGTGCCAGCAAATGGGCTTATCTTAGGTGGATGTTTTGGCAAGCATGGACCATCTTGAGCCAAAGGGCATGTCTTCATGCTTAAGGACTCAATGACTCCAGACGTGAGTGACATAGAGACAAGAAATGCATGCAGCGTTAAACATATTGTCAAAGTGAGGGTTATGGGTTACCAAAATAAAGTCGAGTGTGCCCAGTTGGATCTGACCAGGGATATAATGACCAGAAGAGTGTGCAGTACTCCAGGTATAGAGTAAGAGACGCATTTGATGATCAGAACAGTGTACATAGCTTCAGTATGATTCAACCACGATACATCAGGATTGGAAATGTGCATACTACTCTATGTGCGGTTATTGAGGGACGTAGAGAGCAGAACAGTGCATAATGTTCCAAATATGATCAGACTGAGGAACATGTTCATCAGAATTTTGCACAGTCGTCAGATATGTTTGAACTTATAGAAATGATCACCAGGAAAGTGAACAGTGCTCCAATTAAGTTCAAACAGACGGATGTGTCGAAAACTGCATAGCTTTACGGAAAAGCAGCCGATATCTCGCCTTCTGTCAGAATTTAAATTTCTGACATGACTGAATCACCTGGAGATGACTGAATAACCAGTTGACTGGATGACATGAGGAACTGACATGTCACACGATTATTTCCTTCAGTGGAAATGATTGGGTGCAAGGAGATTGTTAAAATCAGTGTGGGAATGTCGTGAGTTTTGGACGCGTTTATGCATATTGGGGTTTCGTATCATGAGGGAACAATGACCAAGACAGAAGAAAGCCAATCACGTACTTTCCCAGAGATGACATTTTGAGGAATGCAGGTAACATGCAGGATTGACTGACTAGAGACCATTACCAAAGAAGAGTAACACGAGATCAGTTGATCTGAGTTCTAACTGCAGTTTAGAATTGATGGAAATTATCCCCCAAATGTAACATGTTAGAGGGAAATACAAGTGAAGTTAGAATCGAACTGTGGCGGACAGGAGTTTTTGGCGACTTTAATGAAAACTATTGGACTGTGCAGCCAGAGGAAGGCTCGGAAGCTTCTAAGATGATAACACTTAAAAGGCATTTGAATGAGTATATGAATAAGAACGCTTTTGAACGCTGAGGGACAAAGAAAATGCGATATTGCTGGAGAACTCTGCAGGTCTGTCACCATCTGTGAAAACAAAACAGTGTTAATGTTTTACATCGCCATCCAAAGGTATATCCTCCGTCCACCTTCAAGGCCCGGTAGAAGCAATATATACCAACTACAAAACGCAATGCATACTTTCTCCAAAGACTCTCAGACAGCATATTCCAAAACTATGAGCACTTGAATGTGGAAGGTCAAGTGGAACACCATATTCTGCACGGTCCCCTCGAAGCCACTCACTATCCTGACTTGAAAATATTTCGGTATTACTTCATGTTTGCTTGGTTAAAATCTTGGATATTCTTTTGTAATGGCACTATGGAACAAAAGATGGAACATATAAGTTCAAGAAGGCTCTCCCTTTTCCCGGGGCAATTACTAATCATGGTAATTACTAGATCCACGAGTGAATAAAATAAAATGACTATTTGAACATCCGAGGCAGTTGAATGTATCAGGGAAAGAGAGAGGGAGAGAGATGTCGAAAGACAGCATGAGGGAACGATGGGGAAGCAAACATAGAGAATTAAGTCATGAAACGTTAGGATACAGAAAGTAATTTATAATCAAAATCATCCAGGAAAATGGTGTGGAAGTAGGACGAAGAGAGACTGAAAGAGAGGCCGACGACATAAGTAGAGACATGTATGGGGAGAAACTGCCATAGCATGAACAGAAAGAGAGAAACAATCACATGAAGAAACGAGAGAACGGTGGAGGTAAGGAGAAACGTGAAAACAGGGAAATAAAAGATGAAATATTCCTACTGTGACTTGGGAGAGAAATGAATTGCCAGTGAGGTGTGAAACTGCTGGAGCTGTCGAAGAGCGAGATGCACAGTAAGGTGACAAAATAAACATACGTTCATGATGGCATAATCTGTTCTACTAATGCCTTTTCTTGTGTAAATATTAAATGTCGACTGAAAGAAAAAAACCAGAAAATCAGCAAAGTGTCAGAACTATCGTCCTTCTTTTTCCCAAAAAGCTGTACCTCGGCTCAAGAAGACTCTGTCTTTCATTACATTCAGAGAGGCAATAAACCGGGCCGGACTCCGATCACTTTGCTTTCGTACAGGAGTGAAAAGATTTTAGAGTGGTCTTTTGTTTACATATTAACTGATGACACTTCAGGCTAAAACGGTCATGTTTTAGAAGTGGCCTTTATAGTGAAAGGGGAGTGTTCAGCTCTCCTGATAGCTGAGATAGAACACAGAACATAGAAAAATACAGCGCAGTACAGGCCCTTCGGCCCTCGATGTTGCGCAGATCCAAGCCCACCTAACCTCCACTAGTCCACTATCCTCCATATGCCTATCCAATGCCCATTTAAATGCCCATAAAGAGGGAGAGTCCACCACTGCTACTGGCAGGGCATTCCATGAACTCACGACTCACTGAGTAAAGAATCTACCCCTAACATCTGTCCTATACCTACCACCCCTTAATTTAAAGCTATGCCCCCTCGTAATATCCGACTCCATACGTGGAAAAAGGTTCTCATGGTCAACACTATCTAAATCTCTAACCATCTTGTACACCTCTATCAAGTCACCCCTAAACCTTCTTTTCTCCAATGAAAACAGCCCCAAGTGCCTCAGCCTTTCCTCATACGATCTTCCTACCATGCCAGGCAACATCCTGGTAAACCTCCTCTGCACCCGTTCCAGTGCCGAGATGAGCTGAACAATTTTAGTTCAGTCTTGAGCTGGTTGGAAGATTAACTGTGAACTGTGTGGAAACTCTGTCTCTTTTCTGGCTTCATCTTCAACCTGTAAGCACGCGTTCCATTTATCCTGGTTTTTAAAGAGAGTTTGCTGATTGGGACTGTTGTGTATATTTGGAACAACAGAATTAATTCGAGTTGGATAGGTTGAGTTCGGTAGGAATACCTTATTCTGTTCTTTGTGCTTCATTGTGTAATTGTGTGAATACATTCTCATCTGCTTTAAAATTTAGCAATCAACCTGGCTGTCTCACTCCTGGTAACTTTCACTGTAATTTGCAAACTTATGGTCTGAGGCTGCCTACTTCAGAATGTTTTGAGTCGTCTGGCCTATTTTGTACCAGATTGTGGACTCTTTGCGGGATGTTAAACAGCGAGAGGTAGCTGCTAGTGGCTTCATTTTGGTTGTTGGCTTGGTTGGGTAGACAACGCTTATGATAGTAATGGCTCTTTCAGTAGCCAGTAGCCAGGAGACAATGCAGTGTCTTTGGGAGTTTTGCAAAAAGTGAATAAGACCGAGTTGCAAGAATTAACAGAGAAGCTCGAATTGGAACTGCCTGCTTCTGTGCAGAAAGGAGAGATAATTCCAGCAGTAGTTCAGCATTCCAACTTGCTGGAGAAAGCAATAGTATCTATAGACATAGCAATAATTCAATTGCAAGTGAGGCAGCTTGAGATAGAGGCAAGAGTTAAGGAACAGTGAACAGAAACGAAACAGTTCGGTTATGATTAAAAGCAGAAGATAACGAAAAAGAGAGCAATAAAAGAGAGAGAAACACAGAAAGCTTTTGAAATTCAAAAATTGACCCTTGAAAAGGAAAGTTAGAGTTCAATATTGGAGATAAAGGTTGAGTGTAGGCTTAGTGAGGAAGAGAGTGAGGATGAACAAGCCCCGAAGTAGTAAGAACCCGAATGAGAAACTGTTTACGCTTGTACATGCATTGCTGAAACTCAATAAGAAGAATGCGGAAGCCATTTTCATCTCATTTGAAAAGATGGCAATAAAAATGCATTTGCCAGTGGCAATATGGGACTTGTTGGTCCACAGAAAACTTGCACGTAGGACGAGTTAGCTGTGCGCATCCCTATCAGTGGACGTATCTGTGAAATATGACGGGGTGAAAAAAGCCATTTTAAGTGCGTAAGAGTTTCTAACAGAAGCCTGTGGACAACACCTCAGGAATCGAAAGAGGGAGAATGAGTAAACCTACATGGCGTATGAAAGGTTCAAACAGAGTAATTTTAGCAGGTGGATAGGACCGTTAAGATTTGAGCAAACCTATGATGCCCACAGAGAGGTAATTTTGGTGGAAATCAAAAATCCACTGCCTGATATGTAGCGAACTCCTGTGGAAGACCAGAGAGTTAAATCAGTAAGTTTATCATCTCAAGTGGCTGTTGACTTTGAGCTGGTCTATAAAGCACGGTTTGTCTTTTATAATCAATTTCAGTCCATGAGGGATAGAAACTGGGGCAAAAGGGAAATCCTCACGTGGAAAGTGAAAGGCACATCTCATTGAAGATCAGAAGGATAACTTACCATAGGATGAAAAAAAAGAAATCCTTGACAGAGACGAATAACTTAAGAGGCTTCGATGTTTTCATTGTAATGAAGTGGGCCACCCAAAATCACAGTGTTGGTGGGATCGCAGAAAGCCAGATGTCGGAAAATCAGACAAGCCTGGAGGGTTCGTTAGTCTAATAACAATCAGCAAAAGTGAAGTTCCACAGCTCTCTCAGAGTGTACAAGATGATCAGAAGTTGATTAAGGAGGAAGTGCTAGATCTGCTTAAAAATATGCATGCAAGGTTAGAGAATATTCACGTAGGCCAAAGGTAATATGTAGCGGGCTGATAATATTAAGGGACACAGGATGCAATGTCTCAGTCTGTAATGCTGATGGATGAGGAGATATGCACTCTTGAGAGATTATTGCCATAAATGTGCTGGTAACAGGAATTCTGCAATCGGAAACTGAGACAAGTTGTGCTCAGATAAGTGAAGTGCGTCTGGAGAGACCAGAGAAGTGTGGAGATATTGTGGTGGGAATATTGGACAGACTCAGCTCAAGGATACGATTTATCCTTATATGTGATAGAGCTGATTCACCAATTTGGAGCAAGTTAACGGTGGAGAAAGAGTCTTTCAACATAGTTTTGGCATTACAACATTTCAGTACTGATATTACCAGCAAGTTATCTGAGACAATTGTACAAACAAATCACGACAAATTCACATTATTGGAAAAATGTAAGGTCAAAGTTCCAGACTTTTTTTTAATGGAGTGTGTTGTTACTAGCGATTGAAGTTCAAAATTGTGCACGGGACAATTCACGAAAACATGATTTCTGACGCATTATGAAGACTCGGATGAGACAAAGAAGTGCATCACGGCCTAAATGTGCGTACGGTTATGCATGTTTGCATGTTTATACTTAGTAAAGTGTATTTTTATGTGTTCAGACTAACTGTGTTGTGAAAGGGTAAACATGGAGCCAACTTTTGAAGTTAATAGTTCATTTTGTAAGTGGATAGTTGTCAGAAAGCTACCCTTCTTTATTCGTCAAAATTATGCCGTGGTGCAAGAAGACTCTTGCCTTGATTTCTTTTGACAGAGGGCAATAAACCAGGCGGGGTTTCAATCAGTCTGGTTTGGTACAGAGGTGAAAATGATTTTGAGAGGCTTTCAGTTTATATGTAAACAGATCAGACTTGAGGCCAAAGTGATCATGTCTTGGATGTGACCTGATTAATGGAAGGGGAGTGGTCAGATCTCTGGATAGCTGAGCTGAGATAAGCAGTTTTAGTTCATTCTTAAACTGGTTGGAAGTTGAACAAGGAGCTGTGTGGAAACTCTCTCTCTTTTCTGCCATTCAATTTCAATCTGTAAGCATGTGTTCTATTTATATCGATTTGTAAAGTGAGTTTGCTTATTGGGAATGTTGTGTATATTCGGAACAGCATAATTTAATTGAGTTGGATAGGGTGAGTTCTGTAGCAATTCTTTAATCGGTTCTTTCTGGTTCGTTGTGTAATTTTGCGAATAAATGTTTGCCTACATTAAAATGTAGTACTCAACCTAATTATCTTAGTGTGGGTAAATTTCGCTGCACACTTACCGAAAACAATTACAAACTTATGGTCTTTGGCTGCATATTTCAGAATATTGTGAGATGAATTGTCAGAGGTCTGTCAGGGGATGCTCTGAGATGATTATGCATGAAGCAAATGCCCTGCGATGATTTAAGAGATCGTTAAAGTATTAAGTGCCATTGACGCAACATGGATGCCCAGATTTTAGCTTCACGATCTGTCCAGTTTCTGCTCTATTTGACCCAATGACTATATCCAACAACAGAACTGTGTTCTCAGTGAAGGCTTTATCTTCACCAGACTGAGGGATCTGTATTCCTACTAATGATGATGTGAATAGATGTATTTGAGACAGGAAAATCGTAAGAAGAAAGGCAACAACGCTATTCCCCTTTTTGCAGTTTCCCTTCGCCAGGAATATTTTGGCGTTCAAACATCGGAAAATTGGAATAATCATTGGAGAAACCGAAACTTTCAGGGGTGGAGGCGATTCACGTTCAGAAGTCAGAATGGATTAGGACGGCTGGCTTCTCACTAATGGTTTATGATTGCTTTTTAACATTGTAGTGGACAGCTGACGGAGGGTGGTAGGTGGGAACCAGCAGGAAGATTCCTTTCCCATATCTTTCTATACGACTGGGCCTCCCCGCGGGTGGTGATAAATGCATGTGGCTGAACGATGCGTTTCTGTGAGCCAAGCGTTGTTGGATCTACAATTTTTGAATGACCCCGTCTGTTTTTTTTTCTCTGTGACCTTCCCTCTTTCCGATCAATTGGATGAAAAAAACACTGGGGCATGGAAACAGACAATGCAACGAATTTTATTGATACAATTCAGAAATCGGCAGATCCAGTGTCATTAGATCCACACAATAGAACATAGTCAATTCACAGAAATCAGTTGGACCGTCTCACGTTTTTCTCTTTAGAGTCATTTTGCTTCACATCGATTTTATCTGACAGCAGTATTCTCCCATGGCACACATGGCTATTACTGGGATTTCATGCTGAAGACAAGGGGATTGTTTGCAGATTCCTCTCTCATATACACAAGGTTTGAAGAAACCTATTAAAGAGAAAGGGATAGTGCAGTGATGTCCATCGCAAAACAATTTAAAATCTGTGTTTCAGTAAATCAAGCATAATGACATCCAGCACTTTATCCAGTGAAGCTAGAATGATTCAATCGAGGAGGTGGACACCTGAGCTTTGCACAGTATTATCAGTGTGGCCTTACCAAGGGGTGCAAAGATGATACTGCAACCAACGCTCTCAGTACTATGTTATGAAGGGATATAGAAACTAGAACTGCCCACGTGCTCCCAATGTAGTCAATGGCAGTTGCTCTGCAACTGTTACCGAACTGAGAGATGTGGAGTCCAGAAGCATGTACAATGTGGTCATACAAAGGCAGATTGAACCATCTCTACTTACAGTGAACATGGTGGAGAGTAACTAAGGGCTATGGAGACAAGGTCTTATCCCAGTGTGGACTAAGTAAGGTAAAACCGAGAGATAAGAAGAATATGAAGCTTCACAGGAGTCTCGTGTTGTCTTATCCAGGGAGATCAAGGCCATCCCTTAATTGTTCCAAGTAGCATCCTACCAAGGGACAGAGGGACCAGAACTGCGCAAAGTGTTCCTCGTGTGACTTAATCAATGGATATGTGAAATAACTCTGTCAGCAGTGTTTTCTTTCAAACAGGAAGAAAACAATATAGAAGCATTTACACTTGAACAGGTTACCAAGCCCTTTTAGATTAGATTCCCTACAGTGTGGAAACATGCCCTTCGGCCCAACAAATCCATATCGACCAGCCGAAGAGTAACCCATCCACACACAGTTCTCCCTGTCTAATGCACCTAGCATCTTTGGACTGTGGGAGAAAAATTGAACCACCCACAGGAAAGCCACGCAGACACGGGGAGAATATGCAAATTCCACACAGGCAGTCGCCGAAGGCTGGAATCGAACAAGGATCCAGATGCTTTGAGGCCTCAGTGCGAACCAGTGAACCACTGTGCCGCCCATTTGTCATTTTTATTTGTTTTAAGTACGGTTTTCGAGAATACTTTGTGTTTGTACAGAATGCATTCCACTACCCGGGGCTAAGGCAGCTGAATAAAATGCAAACGACAAGTCACTGCCTAATCTCTTACAATTCATCAGAATTAGAGTAGTATGGGCATCCAGAAGCGTTATCACGACTGGAGGATGTTGCAGAGTTCGGGAGCAGCGGGTCAAAGAGAGATTTTTAAACGTCTCCCTTTTCAACGTGGAAGCGAAGCTGCTGAGAACAGCTTATTCGTGAGTCGTTTTTGAGGGTCGATAATCAGCAAATTTAATTTAAAATTTCCAAAATGGGATGATAACTTTTCATTCAGAGCAGGTGGGGATGGGAATTCGACTTGATTGAAAGATGGCAAAAAATCAGTCAAAATTCAATTACAAAAGAGCACACGTTTGAGGGGCTGGTGGTGTTCTACTCCGTTTATAAATAAATGTACTAACCAGTAAAGAAAAGCCTTGGTCTGGGTTGTCCATCCGCAATAATTGGCTCGACCAGCACCAGAACTATTTGCAGCAAACCCAGTGATTTCATCTTTCGCTATAGAGTCTTTCAGAGTGACGTTGAGCTGACTGTAACAGGGAGGCACTTTATACCAAATGAGACGCTGTTCTGTAATTAATAACCGGAGATCAACGTTGAAGATTGGATCCGCGTTATGTTTATTATAACGTAATTTCACAAACTAAGATGAAATGAAATTAAAGATTAAGCGTTTCTATCAATCAGTCATTTATCAGTGAACAGTGAGGTCCAACTGTACAGTTGTTGACATCATGAAGCTTCACAGGAAATGCTCAAACTGGACAAGCGAAGTAAACCATCTTTCCTGCGCTGGCTCTTTTCAGTTCTCCCACAAAGTGCTCGCAGTGACACACTGGACTGAACGGTTTACCCTTTTCTTTACATTTATGTTTTATTCGTTTCATACCTGTGAACCTTACTCCTAAATCCAACAAAGCAACACTGCGTGCTGATGCTTTATTGAAAAATATCATATCACATTGAAAACAACCAAACCGACGTGAATCCCTGAGAAATAACTGATTGACATAAACGCTTAATCGTTCATTCAAGTTACATTTGGTCTTAATGAAATGTCTTTAAAATGAGCACAACTTGAATACAATTATCCACGTTAATATAACATATGATTTGTCTTTTGTGCATATCAGCGACGAGCTTCTGATCATTAAAGAGCAGTCTGGAAGTTCAGATTTAGTACCTGCTCCAAGTTGCTGCTGCTCTTGGTGAAGGAACTGTCCCTTTAACAGATCCAACGTGGGACTCCGGGATCATTATCAAATATTGTGTGCTCAGCACGTTTACAATTTCGCTATAGTGTCTTTCAGAGTGACGATGAGCTGACTGTAACAGGGAGGCACTTTATACCAAATGAGACGCTGTTCTGTAATTAATAACCGGAGATCAACGTTGAAGATTGGATCCACGTTGTGTGCATTATAACGTAATTTCACAAACTAAGATGAATTGTTACTGAAATTAAAGATTAAGCGTTTCTATCAATCAGTCATTAAGGCACAGTGGTTAGCATTGCTGCCTCACAGCGCCTGAGACCCGGGTTCAATTCCTGCCTCAGGCGACTGACTGTGTGGAGTTTGCACATTCTCCCCGTGTCTGCGTGGGTTTCCTCCGGGTGCTCCGGTTTCCTCCCACAGTCCAAAGATGTGCAGGTCAGGTGAATTGGCCATGCTAAATTGCCCATAGTGTTAGGTAAGGGGTAAATGTAAGGGTCTGGGTGGGTTGCGCTTCGGCGGGTCGTGTGGACTTGTTGGGCCGAAGGGCCTGTTTCCACACTGTAAGTAATCTAACCTAATTTACAAGTGTTCGCCGGCAGATCACTGTTTGAAGGCGGAGGAGAGGAATGAATGAAAAATGTGTTGCATTTTCTCAATGGATGCCTGGCCCTGTGCTGGTGCAGCCTATGATCAGAATTGCAGTTGTGGCTTTGATTGATCTTGCTGGGCATGAATATATCACACCGTGCACTCTCAGTAGGAACATCGAAGGGGAAGAGACCATTCAGGTACTCACGCCTGTGCAATTGCAATATAATCGCAACTGACGTACTTACATGTTGTTTGATTTCTTCACTATTCTCTGGACCACAAAACCATAAGATGTCAGCACAAAAAGTGGGTCATTTGCCCCATGGAGACTGTTCCACCATTCAATCAGAGCTTATGAGTTTCAACATCCATGCTCCCACTTTCTTTGATACCCTCAATACTCAACTACCTATGTATCTCAGTTTTAAACATAATATTGCAACACAGTGTTGAATCCTTTTGCAATTAAACTAAACAACCAGAAAAGCTCACTTCGTCACGTAGTCTGTTAAAATATGATTAACAGAGAACTTGTAAATTCAACCATAGAACAAGAATCAGACAACTATCTACCTACTTAACTATCCATTTATCCATCTATTCATCTACCCATCTATCATTCTATCTATCTATCTATCTATCTATCTATCTATCTATCGATCTATCTCTCTGTCTTTCTGTCTCTCTCTCTCTATCTATCTATCTATCTATCTATCTATCTATCTATCTATCTATCTATCTATCTATCTATCTATCTATCTATCTATCCATCTATCCATCTATCTATCTATCCATCTATCTATCTATCTATCTATCTATCTATCTATCTATCTATCTATCTATCTATCTATCTATCTATCTATCTATCTATCTATCTATCTATCTATCTATCTATCTATCTATCCATCTATCTATCTATCCATCTATCTATCCATCTATCTATCTATCTATCTATCTATCTATCTATCTATCTATCTATCTATCTATCTATCTATCTATCTATCTATCTATCTATCTATCTATCTATCTATCTATCTATCTATCTATCTATCTATCCATCCATCTATCTATCTATCCATCCATCTATCTATCTATCTATCCATCTATCTATCTATCTATCTATCTATCTATCTATCTATCTATCTATCTATCTATCTATCCATCTTTCTATCTATATATCTATCTGCCTATCTATCTATATGTCTGTCTATCTATCTATCTATCTATCTATCTATCTATCTATCTATCTATCTATCTATCTATCTATCCATTCATCCAATTATCTATCAATCTATCTATCCATCCATCTATCTATCCATCTTTCTATCTATATATCTATCTGCCTATCTATCTATCTATCTATCTATCTGTCTGTCTATCTATCTATCTATCGATCATCATTAGTAAGGAGACGCCAATGAATATTAGGAAGTTTAAGTTCCCATAAAAATAATTGATACGTCTGCACCTTTCCAAAATCTGCAGTTGAATCCGTACTTCCGTCTCTCCTCTGCTATTTTGTGTCTGTGGGAAACACCCAATAAAGAGATTACTCCTTTGCTGTTACTGACCTCGACCAATGCGAATTAATTGGACACAATCTCCTCAAGAAACAACTTTTCTGCAGCTGTGATGCACATTCAAAATAAGAATGCTATTCCTCCATCACTTTTACACCTCTCCTTGTTCTTTTTAAAATATCTGAACAGTTGGACGTCCAGTAACCATTCCTGCCCTGTGAAATCCGAGTCGCTGTTCTGACCACAACATCGTAGTTCCAAGTGTTGATCCATGAATAAGTTCATCACTGATATTCCTAACACTCCTTGCATTGAAACATCCACACTTTAAACCATCTCTTTGTCCTATCAATTCTGCATTCTTCGTGACAGACACTCTGCATTCTCTTTCTGCCCGTTCAAATCCTACCCTCTCACAGCCCCGGTTGCCATTCCCCAGCTAAATTAGTTGAAAACCTTACGAAGTGATACAACCACGTTACTGCCCAGGATATTGTTTAGATTCAGCTGCCCTTCAGTTTAAGGGCAAACCATTCTTCGTGTATTGTGCTCACATTTCCCAGAAGGTACTCCATGATCAACGTAACTCAAGCCCTTGCCCCTGCACCGGCGCTGTAATAGTGTGTTTACTTGCACTCGCTCCCTATTCCTCGTCTCACTAGCACCATGCTCTGGGAGTTATCTTGTGATGACTATTTAACTCGTCCTGCTTTTTACCTTCCAACCTAGCTTCCAAAATTAACTTATTGATCATTTTCTCTTTTTCTTGCTTTGTCTCTGGCGCCGACGTGCATCACGACTTCAGTCAGCACACACATCCCCTTCAGAATCGTTTTGACTCTGTCACAGACATCTCATGTCTTGACATCTGGAAGGGGGCCTTGAGTGACTAACTAACTCAACCTAATAGATTGAAATTTCGCAATTATTCTGGAAAAGGTGAACTTTTCTTTGAAATATGCACAGAAGACATGTAGGAGACGGAGTTTTATTTTATTCGGCACAGTGAGCAAAGTGACTCGAGTATCATTGTGTATGTGACTGTACTGTGAGTTTAAGAGAGATGCGTTCTTCCCTTTTACTCTTGTGGAGAGCTCTTAACATAGTAGTTTTGGAATATTTGCTTTCTGATAAAAGTAATCTCGATTTCTACAAATTCTTCACAGCTAACGTCCTCCATGACCAGCAACATCTTGCGGAAACTCCTCTCAAACCTCTCCAAAGCATCTACGTCCTGCGGTAAGGTGGCGACCAGAACTGTACACAGTATTTCAAACGTGGTCGAACCAACGTTTTACACAACTTAACCATGACCTGCCAACTCTTGTACTCAATGCCCGATCCGATGAAAGACATCATGCCATATGCCATCTTAACTACACTATAGAACTGAACACACAGATTCATCTGTACATCAATATTCCCTTCATTTTCCGATTCACTGGGTAATTCAATCTTGAATTGTATCTTCCAAAATGCATGACGTTCACTTTCACGGATTCAAATCTGTCTGCCATTTGTCTGCCCAACTCTTCAATCTATACATTTTCTGCTGTATCCTCTGACAATCACTTTCAATGTGTATTACTCCAACAGTCTGCGTATCATCAGCAAAATGCTAATCAGACCACCGTTACCTTCCTCCAAAACATTCATGTTTATCACAAACGACAGTGGTCCCAGCACGGATCCCTGTCGCTCATCATTGTGCACAGTACTCCATTTTGAGATACTCCCTTACACTACCATAATCTGTCACCTGTTGTCCAGGAAGTTCGCTGTCCATCTAGCGGGTGTATTTTGGACCCTATGCGACTTCACCATCTCTATCAGCCTACTACGTGGAATTTACTCAATGCCTTACAAAAGTCCATGTACATTACATGCACAGCCCGTCCCTCGTCGATATACTTTGTCACTTCCTCAAATAAGTCTGTTAATTTGGTAAGACATGACCTTCCCTACATATAAAACCATGTCGCCTCATACTAGTAAGCTCATTTTATTCCAAATCGGATGAGATTGTAGGTCTCAGTATAGTCTCCAGCAGCTTTCCTATGCTGACCTCAGGATCACTAGATTATAATTACCTCGATTATTCCTGCTATCCTTCTTACACAGCGGACAGGATTAGCAGTTTTCCAGTCCTTCGGGACAATGGTCAAGGATGCTGCAATGATATCTGCTTTAATGGCCCCAGCAATTTCGTCTCTCACTTCTTTCAGTAACCTGGCATCGATCCTATCTGGATCGAAAGAATTGTCCACTATAATGCCTTGCCAATTCATGCCTCCTTTTGCTAACTTGACTTCGAGTGATCAAACACCTTTCCCTCACCTTAACATCCAACACATCCTTCTCGTCGACGAATATCAATGCTAATACTCATCAAGAACCTTACCCTCTGACTTCACGCATAATTTTCCTCCTTTCTCCTTGAGTGGGACAACTCTCTGTCTCGATACTCTCTTGTTTCTTGTATAGGAATAAAAAATGCTTCGGGATTTTCCTTCAGCCTGTTTGCTAGAGATATGTCACAACCACTTTCAACCCTCTTAATTCCACGTTTAAGGTTATTCCTACCTTTTTGATATTCTTCCAAACCTTCATTTGTCTTTTGCTGCCTAGACCGAATGGATGCTTCCTTTTTCCACTTAGCTTTTCTCACAATTTAACAATTCATCCATGGCTTTTAAATTGAAAAAAAAAGTATCCTGTACTCTGATCCACCTCTCTTTAAAAGTCTCCCACATACCAAACGTGTATATGCCTTCGAACCACTGAACCCAGTCAACGGACACCAGATCCTTCTGAATTTGGTGTAGCTGGCCTTCCTCCCGCTTAGCACTGTTACTTTACAACCATTACCATCTATTTCGATGAGTATTCTAAAACTTGGGAATTGTGATCACTTTTCCCAAAGTAATATACTACCGATATTTTAAACACCTTCAAGCACATTCAATAACACCACATCCAGTGTGTACCCTTCCCGAGTTAGAAAATTTGCATACAGCTGGAGGAAATGCTCCTGGATAATCCTTACAAACTCGTCTCCATCTACACTTCTAACACGAAGTGAACCCCAGTCAATGTTGGGCAGGATAAAAATCTCCTGTCACCATCGCCCTGTTGCTGCCATATCTTTCCATAATCTGTTTACATATTTGGACCCCTATTCACGCTCGCTGTTGTGAGGCCTGTAATATAACCCGAGCATTGTTACAGTACCCTTCCTATTTCTGAGCTCTGCTCTTTTTGTGCTACTTTCTGAGACTTCGATATGCACTCTGTCAGAACAGCGTGACATGTGCTTTGATGAGTAATGCAACCCCTCCTCCCCTTTTAACTCCACCTCTATCCTACCTGAGCCATCTATACTTGATGATATTTGTTTGCTAATCATGCCTTTTCCTCAACCAAGTTTCAGTTTAATGAATATCATCATAATACCAAGTCTTAAGTCCATATACCTTACCTATGACATTTCTTGCATTGCCGCAAAAACACCTCAGGCCACCTTTGTGTTCCTCATTTCCTCCCTGTCTTGCTTTCCACTCAGTCACACTGACTTCATTAAGTTCTTTCATCTTCAGTTACTACATCCATACTGTCCACGAAACTCCTCATTTCATTCACATCCCCATGCCACATTAGTTTTAACCCTCCACATCAGCATTTGCAAAACCACCCCCAAGGACATTGGTTCCCATCTGGCCCAGTTGTAGACGGTCCAAATTGTAATAGTCGCACTCCCCACAAAATTATTCCCAACGACCCAAAATCTGAAATCCTCCCTCCTGCACCATCTCTCAAGCCACACATTCATACTACCTATTCTTTCATTTCCACTCTGAATAGCGCATGGCACTGAGGGCAATCTTGACATCTCCACTTCCGAGCTTCTACTTTCAACATGGCTACAAATTCATTACATTCTTCTTGTAGGACATCATCCCAATTTTTTTTACCTATATCACAGGTGCCTATATGCACCACTCTCCACTACCCCTCGAAAGTGTTCCGCAACTGATCTGAGACATCCTAGACACATGCATCTGTGAGGCATCAGACCAGGGGTTTGGTATTCCACTTCAGAAAGGCTTACCTACACTCTTTTGATTTGATCTCCCTGTGACTATAGTCTTTCCAATTTTTGTCCGCCCTTTTAAACAGCAGAGTGCCACCGTGCCATGAATCTGATTGCTGCTGCCATCCCCTGGTGAGCAAGCTGTCCCAACAGAATCTGAAAAGGGTTACCTGTTTTGAAAGGAGACGATCGCCGGGGTCAGCAGCACTACCTTTCTGCTCTTTCTCTGCCTTTTGGTCTCTCGTTCCCTTTCTCCATTGCAGGTAATCCTGTCGAATTACGTGCAAGGGCTGTCAAAGAACTATGTAAGACAAATATGAAGAACATTGACCATACATGTGCATAAAAATGAGCTCGCCACTGCCATTCACCATCACTATCTCTCATTACCCACACAGACAATGAAAAACAAATTCAAATGACACAATGTCACATCCTACTGCAGGCAAAATAGAGCCACCCGTCAGACGACATTGAAGACTGCACCGCAATGAAAACTGAATCAATAAATGCATTGAACGTGACACAATATACAAGTCAATCAGATACAGAACTTCAAGTGCCCTAAATCACAGACGTATAAATACCTATCGAGACAAACCATTCACAATTCACCGGAGGCACACTGACCACTTCGCCCAAAGAGACGTCTGCAGAAAAACACATAGGCTTGGTGATGAATATCTGACCACACAGTAACACTCTCATACAAGGAGACACACAGAGGGAAACGCACTTTCACGTCACCTCGTGTATTCATCTCGCGCGCGCGCGCACACACACACACACACACACACACATAGTCACACGGATATACACGTAGAGAAACACACACTTACATACGCACAGCAACACACACAAAGTCATACACACTCGCACAAACACTGATACATTCACAATCACGCAGACGCAGTCACATCATGCATATTTTGACAAACACACAACTTTACTACCGTTGCATACAAACACAGGCACACACTCTCTCACAAACCCATGCACTACCCACACACTTATTAACATGCCTAAATATATCATATCTCAGACACACAAGGAGATATAATATACAGTGACACAATGTCGACAGTGTGGAAGGACTGATATTTTGTTACTCAGTATTATTCAGACAGTGTATTGTGCACATTGCTACAATGTACACGATGTAAACTGACTGAGACACGGACACTCAGCAGTGTGCAATGTGCATAGCGTCGACTGTAATGCAATATCTACTGTATAATAGAATAGATACTTGGACATTCAAAAGTGAGTACGCCGTGTGTTGTGCGCAGTAATACAAATTTAAAAACCAGACAACACCAGGTTATAATCCAAGCGATTTATTTGGGAGCACTGGTTTTCGGAGCACTGGTTTTCATCAGGTCGTTGTTAAGTATAAGATCGTAAGACACAGAATTTATAACAAACGTTTTAAGTGTGATGTAACTGAAATTATACATTGAAAATACCTGGATTGATTCTGAAGTCTCTCAGCTTTTAGAATGAAAATTTTGGATTCAGTAATTTTATATTTAAATCGCATAATCTCATTATATTGCACTCCACTACACTTCACTACACCCAACTGCACTGCATGCAGACAGACACAGACAGACATACGCACAGACACACACACAAAAACGCACACAATGACAGATGCACACAAACACAGACTCACACACAGACAGGCACACACTCACAGACAGGCACACAAATACACACAGACTCTCCTGCGTACACAAACACACATACCTGCAGACCCATACACTCACAGAGAGCCTACCACATACCCATGTTGTCTATCATTCACTCACACGTACACATGCACTCTCTCACAGACTTCTACCCATGCACACTCACACTCGCACACATTGACACACTCTGTCACAAACACTCATTAATCCTACTCCACCACAACAGACACACCCACACGCACACACGCGCACACATAAGTTTGTGTCGTGAATTCATTCTTGGGAAATTACATTTACTTTTGCTCAAAAAACTGCATGAATGCATGTTCGATTTTGTAATACTTTTTTTTAGATTAGAATCAGTCTGAACATTCTGGCGCAGACAGTCTCACAAAGGGCCCCTCACAGCTGAAATGCATTGCCTGGGTCGAGACTATACCAACTGTTAAAGTCCAATTGAGAATGTAACTTTAAATCAGTTCTGCGATTTACATATGGAAGAATTGAAAACAACACGTTTATTCCAAAACTTGAGAGACTTAACAAATAAGCTTACGATCTTATACTCCATAACTCCGTGATGAAGGAGCAGCGCTCTGAAAGCTATTGCTCTCAAACAAACCTGTTGCACTGAAACCTGGTGTTGTATGATTTTTAGCTTTGTACACCCAAGTCCAACACCGGCATCTCCAAAATATGGCAGTAATGCGATGTCTACTGTTTGGTTTGGCTACTTACCATTATAAAGACTACAGTATACCAATACCAATAGTAACACAAAGTTAAAATGACACTGCACCCAGGTTATAATCCAACAGGTTTAATTGGAATCACAATAGCTTTCAGAGCGCTGCTCATTCATAAGGTGGCTGCAGAAGACACAACAGTAAGGCACAGAGTTTATGGCAAAAGTTTACAGTGTGATGTAGTTGAAGTTGAACATTGAAAAATACCTTGATTGTCTGTTGTGTATTTTATCTGTTCGAATACCATGATGGTTTCACTTCTTTCATGTGCAAATCACAACACTTGTTTTTTTTTTCAGAACCTTGCATTCTCAGGTTAACTGTAACAATTGGTTCGAGCGAGACAATATGTTGAAGGTGTTAGCCCCCTATGTCTTCTGTCTGTGCCATGATGTTTAGTTCGATTCGAATAAAAAAGTGGGATAACAAAGTTTTACCTGCAATTCTTGAGCAAAGTACAATGTAACTCTACAAGTACAAACTCACCTCCTCACAAACGTGTGTGTATTTGTGTGTGTGTGTGTGTGTGTGTCTTTTTGTCTCTCTTTCTTTCCCTCTGTCTGGGTTTTGGGGGTGGTTGTGAGTGTAAGAAAGATTGCATATGCGTGTGGATGTGAGTGTAGCTTGTCTTAAGTCTGTGAAGGGGTGTATATGTGAAAGTGCCAGTGTGTGTGTGTGTGTGTGCGTGTGTCTGGGGTGGTGGAATTTTGGTGTCTGTGAGATGGTGTATTTGTATGTGCGTAGTGTAGAGTGGTCTATGTCTCTGAAAACATCGTGTGTGTGTGGGAGTGTGTGCGTCTGTCAAGGTGTGTGTGACTGTCTGTATGTCTGTGTATATGTGTCTCCGTGTGTATGTGTGTGTGTGTAGAAGTGCCTGTATTTGTGCGTGTGTGTGTGTAAGTGTGTTTAGGAGTGTCTGTGTGAATACTGCAATGGTCGTCACCTGTCGTGTGACATGACGCCAAGGTCCGGTGGTTGATGCTCTCCCTATGGGTATGGAACTTAGCTATCAGCTATCAACTCTGATCGACCACTGATAGATAAGTTCCACTGATTGGCTGGTATCTATGTTTCATACACAAAGGGATGCCCTCAACCTTGACCTTGTGTTCATGTCACAATACAGGTGACCACCATTGCACTATACACACATACAGGCATTCCTACACACACACACACAAACACGCACTATTAAATACACACATACACACGGACACACATATACATCGACACACACAGACACTCACACACCCGTACAGACACACACACTCCCACACACACACATGCAGCCTCTCAGAGACTTAGTCCACTGTACACTCACGCACACACATATACACTCTCTCACAGACACTCATAATCCCCCACCCCAGTCACACCCACACTCCCACACTCACACACATACCCTTTCACAGTGGAACAGCGCAGTCTTTGTGGAACTCTCGGAGACTAAATGGAGCATTCTGGCCGGTAAGTTCCGTCTAAGAGGAATTTTTTAACTGACGGTCTGACTGTCCAAAAGAATGAGAGATTATTCCCCTTGCATCTCTGACAAACACGTGCTTCTGTATATTCTTTTGTAACCATGAGTAGAAATTATTCTCCAACTGATTCTCAACCAAAGTTTTCGTCAAGAAGAGTCAGCAATAACAGGAAAAGTACTGAGAGTTCTTGTGGTTTGAAGGAAAAATGATTTCTGATCACCTGTACTTTGAGCCAGGAGCTGTGAGTTCATATACCATACCTCCACATGGAACCTAGGACGCATAAAGTCAACCTTAAAATCATTCCAACGACTTTTTTTAAATTCAGATTTTAAAAATGGTTGCTGTTTGTTGATGCCATGAATTGCATGGGTGAAAACAAAGCAGCCTGTGTCTGTACATAAACCCATTGCAAATGGGCGATAAATGACGCATTTGGTTATTCAAAATGGCTGGGAGATTGTGCTTACAACACCACTTCTCTTTTTCAGCAGGTTCTGCTATAACTTTCCATTTCGAATGCACATATACTTCCAGCGCTGCATGACATTCCAGATTCTACTCCCCTTCGCATTGCAGGGTGCAGTTAATCAATCTTGTAAGCAATTTACTTTTTGGTCCAACTCGGTCTTCATAGAGTTCCAATTGGAATATTTCAAACGGTACCTCAAACTTCTCATCGTCAAATATTTCACGGAGTCGACGTTGAGGGTTCCCACACCACACTTCCAAAGCCCCCCACCCTACTGTGAACTGGCACTAAAACATATCCCTTCACCAGACCAGCCGTTACGTTGGTAACATTGCTACTGCTTGTGTGCAAACTGGTTGCCTTCTCACGTTGTCACCACATAAAAACCTTGACAGCATACAACAGTCAGTGCACGTGTGAGACATCCTGGGATTCTGGAAGGTACTGCCAGTTATTTATTACTATTCGGCATCTTTCCTCATCTACTCATTTTCCAGCAGCTCACTCTGCTACCTCTCTACCACCTCACCCTCTTTTTCCCGTTGTGTTTCCTTTTGGTGTTGCTATTCCATAGCCTTTACTTGATTATTCCCTCTGGAGCTCGCTTTGTTTTCCCTCTCTATCTCATTTCCTTTGTCCTCACTGTTTCTCACTCTCTCCTTTTCCTTTTGCCAGTTATTTTCCCTTGTTTTTACTTTGCCTATTTTTATCTATCACTATTTCTACTTTCTGCATTTGCATTATTGTTATTGCATCGATATTTGAGTTCATGATGCAGAGCGATGCCGGAAATGAATTTGATTTATTTTGGTTTGTTACTGTCACATGACCCTACGTACAACGAAACGCTTTGTGTTGCCTGCAGTATGGCAGACCATAAAACACAAAGACACAGGGATGTTTAAACAAAGTGAGCAATGTGAAGTTTCAACTGCAGTAGTTTGCAGAAAACAATTTCAGCTTGAGATTCCAAATTTGAGTTGTCCATCCAGAAGTCTGATTACAGGGAGGTATAAGGTGTTCTTGAAACTTTCAGTTTGTGTCTTTAAACTTTTGGACCTACTGTATGACAGGAGAGAGTGAATGCATTCAGTTTTATTCTCAACTTTGAGGAATCGAGGATGAGAGGGCATCAGTTTAAGCTAAGAGCAGATAGTATAAAAGGGGCCAAGCGCCATGTAACTTACACAGCAGTTGGTGTGCATATGGAATAGGCTGCCGCTGGAAGGACGCACGTGGAAAACTAATTGGATAGGAACGATTTTGGAGGAGATGCTACTGGTGCAAGGAAATGCGACTTGTGAGGATGGACATTTTGGTCGGAATCGACTAGATTGGGCCAAAGGACCTGTTTTTGTGCTGTAGGACTCCATGATTTTATGTGACTCTGAAAGTTGGGAATAAATCAAAAAGTGGGGTGGGGGAGGGTGGTCCTTTAATGACGTTGAATGCCTTTCCGAGACAACAGGAAATGTAGATGGAGTCAATGGATTGAAGTTTGGCTTGTTTGTTGATCTAGACAGTGATCACAGCTTTCTGCAGTTTCTTCCAGTCTTCGGCTGTGCAGGTGCCATATCAAGATGCGATGCATACAGGGGAAAATGCTTTGTCTGATGCATCTGTTAAACGTGGCTACAGTTCAAAGAAGTTGATATTGATGTTGTGTGGTGGAACGGTCCCAAGGTGGAAGAGAAGACGTTCTTCTGCCAGTTGTCTGGTGGTTTGTATTTCGTGATGGCGGAGGTCCTGAAATTCATTGTCATTGGAAGAGTGTGAACAGGACTTGACGTGGTTGGCTACTGTGCGGTAGGTTTCTTTGGTGCCTGTGCTCCTGAGTTTTTTCGAGAATATTTCCAGTTGTTGGAGTTCTGTCCCCAGTGTAGTGGATACCACAGCTAGAGAAACGGACACAGTCGATGTGGTCTGTAAACGTGCGGAAAAATCTCTGGCAGATGCGAAACTACACTTTGGGGACTTGAACAGAGTTAAGAGGTTAAGTTTAACACCTGTTTTGGCTGCAGGTGAAGGTTCCAAATGTGGAGTGTGAGTTAATGGGGTGCGTGGACCCAACATGGGATTTCAAGAGAAACTGGTACCTGTGGAACACAGGCAGGGGCCGTTAGGGAATTATACCTCGTGTGGTGAGGTTTAAGTTTAGGTGGCAGAGATTGGAAATGGATCTTACAGTCAGCTTTTCACACAGACCGTCGAGCGTGTGGGTAATGAATAGCTACAGGAAGTGGTGGGTACTGGTAAAATTATAATATTTAAAAGGTATCTTGATAGGAATTGGAGGCGTTAAGAGGCCAATGGATCAATTGATGGCAAATGAGATCAGATTAATTTAAGTTATCTGGTTGTCGCGGACGAGTTGGAACGAAGGGACTCTTGCTTTGTTGTGCAATCTCTACTGTCTGACTCTGTGTGAAGTCATTTTGTTTGGTAGGAGAATGCAAGAGGAATTAATACAGTAACTACCAGGACCCTTAGGAGCATTGATACGTAGACAAATCTTGGGTTGCAAATCCATTGCTGCCTGAAAATGGCAACAAAACAGATAAAGTGGTAAAGAAGACACGTGAAGTCGTTGTCTTCATTAGTCAGGGCATTGACTGTAAAAGTTGGCGAATTTTTCGGCAGCTGTATGAAAAACATAGCTCCGTGACACTTGAAGCATTGTGTGCGCTTGCGTTTTCCGCAGCACAGGAAAATGGAGACCTTTGTAGAGGGCGCACAAAAGATGTATTAAGATGTTGCATGTGTTAGAGTGCATTTGCCATGAAGAGAAGTTCAATAAACTGAGATCGTTTTCACGGGAGATTTAGAGGTTATGTCGTGCCATCACAGAGGTCGATAAAATTATGAGTGGCGTGAACAGAGTGAATTGCACGGACATCTTCACGTGATTGAAATTTCAGAAACCAGGTTTAAGATGAGAAGGTTACACTTTAACGGAGATTTGTGAGGCAAGTTTCTTTTTTATGTAAACGACAGCAGGTGCCTGAAACACGCTGCCAGTTGGTGAGGAAGCATTAAAACAGATACGACAGCAACGTCTCAGAATAATTTGAGTAGAAACATGAGTACACAGAAACAAAAAAAGATTTCTGGCCATGTTCAGACGAACGGGATCAGTTCAGAAATGCATCATATGTCTGCACAGACAAGGAAGGGCCCAAGGGCCAGTTCTTTTGCTGTACTGCTCAATGTTTGAAATCATAATGGAGGAGCGTGTCGATGAGACTGAGACAACAAGAATTTAAGCGGTTGCTTAGTGAGTGAGATGGAGAGGGAGTGGAAGGAGGGGGAAGTGGAAATATGAAGAATAATTGAGTGAGAGTGAGAGGAGAGCCAATGGACGTTTTAGCGGAAGTGATGAACGGAGAGATATTCACCAGATACTTTAAGGCCCCAGCATATTTCAGAGAATTGGCGATATTTTGGTGACTTATATTTAAAGCTTTAACAAAGGCATTATGATCAGATAATTGCCCATCACAAGGATGGACCATGTTGTTTGTTAAATATGAGGAAAAAAATCACCCTCTCGACATGGTGTATATTGTTGGAGTTTCCAGAGATCCCCGTTCAGATACAAGTTCCATTCGTGTGCATCCCTTCTGTACTCTGCCTAGACGATGGTGATCTTCCTGTAATTTTCTACCAGATTTCCACAACAAACCCCAGGCTGTCTTAACTCCAGTGTGTTACAAAACTCAGTGTTCAATCCTTACTTCTGGAATACAGCCTCATCCAGGGAAGAACACAAAATCAAAAATCCAGCATGTCAACTTTTCAAAGCTGATCTAACCGACCTTGCACAGTCGTTTTTTTGGGATTGAAGCATCGTCTTCTCTGAGAAAAACAATGCTCGCTTCGCACCCCACCACCACTCCCGCCATCATCACCACTTCATCGCCGCCTCCCAGCACCTTTCTTGCATTCCGTTCAAAGTGACAGATTGATATCATTTTGCAAATTGTTTAAAGTTCATTTCCCTAGACAGCGTCAGCAAGATCCATAATCGACTGCAAAGGAACAGGCCTTCTTGACTAACGCATCAACCCAACTGCCTCACTAATCAAACCTTTTATTCCAGCGCTTGGCACAGTTGTTGCATGGCTTCGCATCGCGAATGCAAATTTGAATCATTCTTTATGTCATGAGGGTTTTGCCTCTCCCAAACGTAGACAAAGTGATATTCTGACCCCACCACTCTCTGAAGCGAAACGATTTTCCTCCCATCTCCCATACATTTTGTGTTCCTCCCTCATCTTATGCTGCCTAGTTATTTTTCTGCCAATGACTGGGCAAAGCATCCTTCCTGTCTACTCTATCTCTGCCTCTCATAAATTTATACATCTCATTTACGTCCACTCTCAATCCCGTTAACTATGAAGGAAACAAGCCGAGTCTGTTGAAACGCTCTTCAACACTCGAGCCCAAGGTAATATCCTGGCAAATGTCCGCAACCACTGCATTTTCTCCAGTAAACTTACATATCTCATACGATGTGCATTCTTAAACTTCACATAATATAATCAATCGAGAATATAGTGCCAGAAAAGTTAAGCTGTCTAGTCAGCATCCAAGGACCAAAATTGATGCTTGGACACAATCCCTCCATCAGGCAGATAGTCACGATGGAGTGGGCAATATTTTACGTTATACAAAAATCATCTTTGTTTAACTTTGCACCTCAGCTAATAATGGCAAGTATAATATAAAAATTCTTAAACATTTGATCTGTCTGTCCGAATACCTTATGAATTCAGTGTATATGTACTCCCATTTTCTTGTGTTCGTTCATGCTTCTCCAGGGGCATCCCAATCTTTTCCTGTGACCTTGCCTTGTTCGGCCTAGTCAAGTGCATAGCCTCGAACTTATTTGGCAGAATCCCATTTGTCTCGAATCACCCCATCAATTCCATCATAGAGAAATGAGAGAGAGTAGGATCTTGAAGGACGAATGGCCAATATCTGCTCTTCCATGATCCTGTTCAGATAAGCACTTTTTTAAACGCAGGCATCAGTTTAGCCAGAACCAGAAAACACAGGAGAAGAAACATTGCTCCTCGCATTTTCTCTTCGATCAGCCCAGAGTCGCCATGAGCAGATACGACTCTCTTTTCACGGAGACAGTGGCCAATCCGCATTTCGTAATCATTCTCAGAGAAAAAGGGATTGATTCCACCTCCTATATGTTAAAGTGAACGCGAGTTAAGCATTTTTTTCACCACCCCGTCTACCTGTAAACCACTTTCAAATAACCATATAATTGAACTTCCCGATCTCCCTATTAGCCAACAGTCCCCTAGACGACCCACATCAACAGTGTACCTTCTGCCCTTGATTGGCTTACCAAAATGCAATGCATTACATTTAGCTGCATTGAGCTCCATTGGCCTAACGAAAGCTGAGTTGTGAAGCTGGTGAACATATGGGACACTAATGTTGGCAGTCAAAAGACCTGAGGCAGCTCGGGAGTGAATAGGTGTTTTCACATTTTTATGGATTAGTTTGTCTCTGTTCAATGTACACCTGCTGCACAATGCACATACATTATTCGAAGAACTAATCTGAAGAGTTTTCGATGTTCAATATATAAGAGTTTACCACAGAACCCAACAGTAGAGTTTGTGCAGTTGGTCATTTTCCAAGGACACCTCAGTCGCTGAAACTCACTGAAGGGTGGCAGACTGGACGGAGACTGTCAGCAAAGCTATTTCTATTCAGAGGTGAATGTTTAGCGAAAGTGTCCGTCCACTCAGTTTGCTGTCACTTTTGCAGGACCAAGGTGGAGCGAATTTTTACCATGCATGTCAATTTATGGATGACAGAAGTCTTTTGCTGTTCATATGCGGACGATTTATCTCACCATTGCAGTCACGAAGACACCAAGGAGATCAGCACAGAGATTTAGGGACACACGATTTTACCTCCTTGCTTTTGCAGTGCTGTTTCAATCCATTAGTGTTTGCAATGGAGTAGCGATTGAATCGCTCTACCTTAAAGATCAGGCCATATCCAATTAGCAAGCTACAAAATCGTTCATTCAAGCTGTGTCGGGCCATTCGGTCCCTTAGTCGGTAAAATGTGGGGCTGGAAGAAAGCACAGCAGGTCAGTTAGGTCTGAGGATCAAGGGAGTCGCAGTTATCAGGAGGACCTGACACAGGACCCTTCATTCTGTCTCTAAGGTTTATCCTGACTCTTTATCAGATACTTTCTGCTATGTATCTTGCGTGATTGTTTGAATCCCAAATAAACCAAAGGTGTCACTCTCATGTTTTAACATTTTCTGTAATTGTGTTTATGCAGTTTAACATCTTCTTTAATGATTCACACAATGCATAAAACACCTACAATCTACATCCCAAAGGATAGATCCTTAGTCAGTTCTTATTTCACATCTTCATGATGCCCCTTGGTGACATATAAATACATATGATTTCATATTCCTTCACGGACTTGGTCATCCTTAATCTTGTTCAATTGGAAATTCCTCAGGGATACCTGGGGCCTTTTAATTGTGGGTCTACTGAGTCATTGCGTCATTATGCAGGATATAATAAGAAAGGAAAATTGAATCCTGGCTTTTACTGCAAATGGACTGAATTACATAAAGACAAATTGTTGTGACAATTAAAAAGACTCCGTGAGACCACAGTTGAAGTATTGTGTCCAAGTTAGATTACTTTTCTTGATGAAAGATGTGGTGACACTTCAGGCAGTTCAGAGGCGATTCACCAAGTTGATTCCGCAACTGAAAAATCTGTAATAAAAGGCGTATATATAACTTGGGCTGGAACGAGAACTTCAAAATGGAGTTCAGAAAGATGAGTGGTCATCTAATTGAGATACTTTCAGTAGAAAGAGAATTGATAAGGAGAACATTGAACAAATGCTTAGCTTTTTTTGTGGGTTAATTAAGGGCACGTGGGCTAGGATACAGAGTTAAAAGAGGTCAGTTGAAAATTGAGATGAGACAGAACTGCTTCTCTCAGAGGATTGTGAGTCTGATGAGCTCACTTCCCAGAATGCTGTTCGGGGAATCTAGGATTCTAGAATTAGAATGTGTACACGATTTGGAATTAGAATTAGAATTGGAATTTGTTGTCAAGTGAACTCAAGCACAGAGAAAGAGAAGGAAAGCGAAAAGTTTATTATGTCATCATTCCTGATGCCATCTTAGATACAGAGGTGTCTGATGACAAATCTTATATGTTAATGTGGAAACGTAAGGAAACATAATTAAAATGTCCAGCATGAAAGTCTTTCTTTCAATAAAATAGCAAAATTAAGAAGTAATGTCGAAAGGTCAACATTGAATATCAAGGAGTAGTGATTACATTGTGTCTGACTGGAGGTCAGAAGTGTGGCATTGGGAAATCAGAGCAGGTTAGCCAGCATCAGAGGATTAGGATGGTCGATATTCAGGGATAAACCCTTCATCAGAAATGTCATATTCATGATGAAGGGCATATTCCTGACACGTCGACATTTCTGTTCTTCGTTTGCTGCCTGACATACTATGCTTTTCCAGCAGTACACTACTTGACACTGATCTCCAGCATCTGCATTCTTCACTTTCACTCTGACTGGAGGAGCTTATTTCCTTGCAGGGCAATTGTCACTTGCCAGCTGTCATCGCAAGCTTGTTTATTCTCCAGATCTTCTTCCGTTGAATATGGACTGCTTCGTTCACTGAGGAATCAGGGATGGGTGCTGAACATCGTACAATCCTTGGCAAACGCCAGGACTTCCTTTGAGGAAACATTTTGTTGCAGTGTGTTCTCTTTGGGTAAGGAAGTCAATCCTTTAAGAGAGATCGTAAGGAACATCTTGTGCCAGAGTTTAGTGCGGTATTCATTACCACAAATGACTATGCGGCTGGTTCATTTAAATGGGCGTTCAATTAATAAGGGGAGTAAGTGGCTGGGGAATACGATAGGAAATGGAGTGAAGGATGAACTGGCCAGCCACGATCTGTTTCAACCTTGGTGAAAACTCAATCGACTCTTTGGCCTAATTCTCCCTCTGCTGCTTTTCGACTTATGGGAAGAAATTGAAAATTACAACGTCATGTTATTGCTCACGTGTGAAATATCGTAATAATTTGACTTGTGAATGATATATCTTAAGATATTGGAGACAAGTCCACAGAACCTTGTCAATGCACTTGTTTCAAAATACAGCAGGCATGAAAATGCGAAAAATTTCACATTGAATTTAACTGCTGAAAGCACAGTGACTCAGGACAGTTGTCATCATGTTCAGGGAATCTAAATACTGAGGAGCATACATGCCTGGAAGTGTTTTCAGGAAGGAGTGATCGCAAGGATACAGAGGATGTGATGAACTGAACAAGTATCAGATGTGACATAATAAACCTAGCTATCGGAAGCAAGAACTTGTGGAATAGCAGCAACAGTTGCGGACTCAGAATGGCCTCATTCATACTCCGTCTCCTCCATTTTCTTTCATTCATTGCGTATCTCAAAACACAAAAGATTAAATATTTTTGGTGCATATATTGGAAAATTAAGCAAATAGCAATGGAGATACCGAGCAGATCTGGCAGAATCTATGGAGAGATAGAGACAGATCAAAACAATGTGCTTGTTCTGTCCAATCTGACTTCCATCAGATTTTCTTCAGAATTTAAACTGGAAACGTGATCAGATTTTCTCTAGAACTTGAGACGCTGACAGACCAGCTTGGGGTTTTCCAGCATTCTGGGTGCTCTCCTTTCACCTAAAAAGCTATCAACACCTCCTACCATGGCCAACAGTTGATCGAGTCTTTCAGCAGTGAAGCGCCCTGTGACCATCAGTGACTTGAGTAGCAAAATCAATGTTATTGCCACCCTCCAATAAGCACTGTCCTGCCACAATGTGAGGCACAGTAGCATGAGAGTGGGTCCTCCATGAACAAACAGACGATTCAAAAGTTAATCATCACACAGATAAGGTGGACATAATGTCATGCGAAATGGTCAGACAACTGTCTGTACTCTTTGTAAATAGAAAAGTGATGCAGGCTCGTTACAATCTTCCGTCAAGCTGTTTGTGGGTGTCATAGCACACGTCAGTCACCATTGCTGGCCGTGGTCGGAATCAACCTTTAAATTCTGGTCTGGACTTCCTGCCTCACTAGATTATTGGAACAGTGGAACAGAAGGGACTCCCTGAGCATGCAGTCAGCAGCCTTAACAATATGTGTATTACCTTGAACTAATTTAGTTCAGTGTATGACATGGTCTTTCTCATTCATCATCAGGTATAAATAAGGGTGAAGTTGATAGCCATGTGTTCCAAGGGGAAAGTAAAGAAAATTCCATGCAGTAGGGGAAAGGAATGCAGTGATCTTTTAATCTGTTTTACCAACTCTTCCAAATTGCAGGGACATCTTTCGAGAACCGTGTCCTTGCAACACAAGGTCCCTTTCTTCCTCTACTGTCCTCAAAGGTGTAATACTGATCCTGCATTGTCTCTGCAAAAGAGCAATCATTGTTTCTGCATGCATCGTATAACTCATTTTCCAATCTTATTTTCTTACCTCAAACCAGGTGACTTTGGATAGCTTTGGATAGCCCATATCTTTTTCTCTTCAGTCGGCATGATGCTTCCCCAGGGGCACTCAAGTCATTTCCTCTGACCTTGCATAGTTGGGCCTACCCAAATGCATGTCCTTGCACTTAGATGGCAGAACCTCTTTTGTCATGAATCAGCCCATCAATTCCATATTAGAGTCATCGAGATGAGAGAGAGTAGGATTTTAAAGGACGAATGGCCTTAAACTGCTTTCCATAACCCTATTCGGAGAAGCACCCACACTTTAAATGAAAGGCCTCTCAAACACTCCTTCAAAAGCAGACATCAGATCGGCCAAAAACCCGAAAACTCAGGAGAACCATTCCTCTTCGCATTTTCGCATCGAGATCCTCAGTGTCGCCATGAGCAGACACGATGCTCTTTTTCACGGAGTAAGCGTCAAATCCACGTTTAGTAATCTTATTGAGAGAAAAAGGATTGTTTCCACCTCCCGTTTTTGAAAGCGAATGCGTGTTAAGCAGTTTTTTCACCACCCCGTCTACTTGTGAAACCACTTTCAAATGACCATGTCACTGAACTTCTGGGTCTCTCTGTTGGTCAACATACGCCCAGACATCCCAATAACATTTTAAGTTCTACCCTAGTTTCGCTGACTAAAATGCAACGCGTTGCATGTATCTATCTTGAACTCCAGTGGCCAAAACGTAAACTGTGTTGTGACACTGGTGGACATATGGAACACGAATGATGGCAGTCCAATGACCTGAAGGAGCTCGAGACCGAGTAGGTGTTTTCACCCTTTTGTGGATTTGTTTGTCTCTGTTCAATGTACATCTGATGCACAATGTAGACTATACTGTTTGAAGAGCTAATCTGACGACATTTGGAAGTTGAATATAAAAGAGTTTGACCACAGTAACCAATGAAACAGAGTGAGCTATTGGTCACAGTCCAAGAGCATCTCGGTCCCTGCCGCTCACTGAAGATTGGCAGACTGAAAGGAGACTGTCAGCAAGGCTATTCCTGTTCAGTGGAGAATGTTTAACAAAAGTATCGGTCCCGTCGATGTTGTTGTCAGTTTGATAGGACCAAGTTGGAGCAAATCCTTACCATGCATGTCAATTTATTGATGACAGAATTCTCTTGCCGTTCATATGTGGACAGATTGTCTCGCCATTGCAGTCACGAACACTCTGAGGCGATCAGAGCAGAGGTTTAGGAACACACGACCTTCCCTCCTTGGTTTTGCAGTGTTGTTACAGTCCATCAGTGATGAAAATGGAGTAGCGATTTTAGTAGCTTTGCCCTAAACGTCAGGCCATATCCAATTAAAAAATGACAAAATCGTTCATTGAAACAGTATCGGGACATTTTATCTCTTACTCAGTGAAATGTGGGGCTGGAAGAAAGCACAGCAGGTCAGGCTGAGCAGCAAGGAATTCGCCGTTATCAGGAGGACATTACACAGCACCCTTCATTCTCTCTCTAAGGTGTATATTGACTCTTTTTCAGATACTGGCTGCCATGTGTCTTACCATTATGCTTGTGTGTTGGTTCACATTCTTTCCAAACCAAAGGTATCACTCTCATGTTTGAACATTTTCTGAAATTGTTTTTTATACAGCTTAACATCTTCTTTAATAACTCATTAAAAGCATAAAACACCTACACACCGCGCGCTCAAAGGATATATCCTTCTTCGTTTTTTTTCACATCTTCATGATGACCCTTGGTTACATATAAATGTATATGATTTCCAATTCCTCCACATACTTGTCTCTCTTTAATCTCGTTCAATAGGTAATTCCTAAGACCTACCTGGGGTCCTTTAATTGCGGGCCACCCTCTGGTAATCCCTCTCCCGATTAAAGCCAATGCACTGTATGTCTTCTGAGCACCCCTATCAAACTCGGTGGAAAATTAAAGGGATCTATGCACATGGACGCTGAGATCTCTCTGCACACACACTCTTCCAAAAATCTTACTGTTATCCCAGTACTCTGTATTCTTGTTAAACCTTACAAAGTGAACCACCCCACAATTTTCTGTACTGAACTTCATTTGTCACATCTTAGACCAACTCCACAACTTATCTATGTCCCTCTGTGACCTGCAAATCTACCGAACTTTGTGTCATCTGCAAATTTACTAAACTATCCGTCTACACACTCATACACGTCAATTAGTAATAACATGACAAACAGCAGTTGCCCCAAAAACTGATACCTATGGTACAGCACTCATAACCGATCTCCAGAATGAATATTCCCCATCAATCACTATTACCTGTCTTCTTTCAGCTCGCCAATTTCTGATCCAAACCGCTAACTTGGCCCCAGTCCCATGTCTCCGTGTTGTACGCAGTAGCCTACTCTGTAGAACGTTATCAAACGCTTGACTGAAATCCAGATGCGCCTTCTCAACCATTTTACCCTTATCCAGCTGTTTAGTCATCTCCTCAAAGTAGACATTAAGAAATATGATGCACGACCTACACTTCTCGAAACCTTGAAGAACATCCCTACTCAAAGTTTTGATTTCTAGACGAATAAAATTCCTAATTCTTTCCAACACGTTAACCGCATTGAAGTAAGACATCCTGGTGTATAATCAACAGCGTTTTCCCTACTCGTCGTATTGAACAACTGTGTAAGATGTGTGAACCTCTAGTCTTTCAGCAGAATTTCTGCAGACAATGACAACAATAGAATCCAAGCCAAAGATTCTGCAATCTACTCCAGAGTTTCCAAGAGAATCTGATGATAAATCCTACTCCCCTTGGGATGTATCTGTTTTCACAGTTTTCACAATTGCTAACATCTCCTTCTTACTTATCTCAATCCCATCTCATCGAATAGCCTGTACGGCAGTGATCTCCACGACAACATCGTCTTTTTCCAGTGCGAATACTGCCGAAAAATATTCATTTAGCGCTTCACCACATAAAATGTCACACTATTGACCTTGCCTAATCTTATACTCGTCACTATTGTAATCCTGACATACCTGTAGAAAGCTTTCGGGGTTTCATTGATTATGCCTTCCATCGAGGTTTCATGTCCTCTCCTAGCTCCTCTCAGCTCGGTCCTTAGCTCCTTCTGGTTAACTTGCAACTGTGAAGTGCCCAACTGAGGCTTCACGTCTCATGATTACATGCGCCATCTTCGTCCTCTTCACAATAGATTCCAGAGACATGTTCCACCCACTGCCCCTGATCGGCCCGACACTCTCTCTGATCATCCCATTACTTCTTAAACAACTTTAGAATGCCTTTGGGGTTTCCCTAAGCCGACGAGCCAAGGCTTTTTCATGCATCCTCCGAGCTCTCCTCTGTCCATTTTGAGTTCATTGTCAGGTACACTTTGAAAGTCTGAAGCTTTACCAGAACCTTCGTCCTCACCATTTCGTAAGCTCTTTCGTCCCCTTGATGAGAAACGGCTCTTTTCTTGTCATGCAAGGCTCATTCACCTTCCAATTCCTTGCCTGTCGCTGTAGAAACATGTTATCCAACACTTGCAGCAAGTATTCCGTAAAATGCCTCCATTTCGGTTGTGCATTTCAAGGAGAAGACTTGCTCCTTAATTATACTCCACAGCATGTGTCTAGAAAACGTATAATTGAATTACATTCTATACTCTCTGCTCCGAGCCCTCTTCATGGCTATGGTAGAGGTCAGAGAGTTGTGGTCACTGTCAGCTAAATTCTGGCCCAACAAGACACCAGAGAGCTGACCTGACTCGTTGCCTAGAACCAATACCAATATGGCATTTCCCCACTTAACTCGATGGCACATTGAGTCAAGAATCCTTCCTGGACACACTGACAAATTTGTCTCCATCTCGATCATCTTCTCTACGGAGATTTTAATCAACATTAGGATGTTGAAGTTCCCATAAAAATTACTGATAAGTCTGCACCTTTCCAAGATCTGCTGTCGAATCAGTACTTCCGTCTCTCTTCTGCTATTTTGCGTCTGTAGCAAGCACCCAATAAATTGACCTCTCCTTTGCTGTTACTGACCTCTGCCAATACGAATTCATTAGATAAACTCTCCTCAAGAAATAACTTTTTTTCCGCTATGATGAACATTCAAACTAAGAATGCTATTCCTCCATCACTTTTACACCCCTCCTTGTTCGTTTTAAATTTTCTAAACAGATGAACGTCCAGCAATCATTCCTGCCCTGTTCCAAGTACTGATCCACGCTCTAAGTTCATCACTGTTATACCCAATATTCCTTGCATTGAAACATGCACACTTTAATCCATCTCTTTGTCCTATAAATTCTGTATTCTTCGTGACGGACGCTCTGCTTTCTAATTCTGTCCGTTCAAAAACTGCCCTCACGTCTGATACATAGCTGCGATTGCCAATCCCCAGCAAATTAGTTGAAAACCTCACGAAGTGCTACAGCCACGTTACTGCCCAGGATATTGTTTAGATTCAGTGGCCCTTCAGTTTAAGGGCAACCCATCCTTCGTGTATTGGGCTCACGTTTCCCAGAAGGCACTCCCATGATCAACGTAACTCAAGCCCTCGCCCCTGCACCAGCGCTGTAATTGTGTGTTTATTTGCACTCTCTCCCTGTTCCTCGCCTCTCTCGCACCGAGCTCTGATAGTGATCCAGTGATGACTATTCTACTCGTCCTGATTTTTGCCTTCCAACCTATCTCTCCAAAGTTAATTTATTGATCCTTTTCTCTTTTTCTAGCTATGGCACTGGCGCCGACGAGCATCACGACTTCTGTCTGCTCACACATCCCCTTCAGAATCTTTTAGACTCTGTCAGAGACATCCCATTTCTTGACATCTGGCAGCCAGACTTGAGTGACTAATTCACTCAAACTAACCGACTGAAATTTCACAACCATTCTGGAAAATGTGAAATTTCTTTGAAATAGGCACAGAAGACGTGCAGAAGACGGAGTTTTATTTTACTAGGCACAGTGATCAAAGTGACTCGAGTATCACTGTGTATGTGGCTGTACTGTGAGTTTAAGAGAGATGTGTTCTTCTCTGTTGCTCTTGCGGAGAACACTTAACACAGTAATTTTGGTGTATTTGCTTTGTGATGAAAGTAATCTCGATTTCTTCAAACTCTTCACTGCTAACGTTTTCCATGCCCAGCAACACCTTGCAGAAACTCCTCTCGACCCTCTCCAAAGCATCCACGTCCTTTGGTAAGGTGGCAACCAGAACTCTACATAGTATTTCAAATGAGGTCGAACCAAATTATTATACAACGTAATCATGACCTGCCATCTCTTGTACTCAATGCCAGATCCGATGAAAGACATCGTGCCGTGTGTCATCTTAACCACTCTATAGAACTGAAAACACAGATTTATCTGTACATCAATATTCCGAGAACTTTCCGATTCACTGTGTAGTTCAGTCTTGCTTTGTCTGCCCAACTCTTCGATCTATCCAGTTTCTGCTGTATCTTCTGATAGTCCCTTTCAATGTTTGTTCTTCCAACAATCTTAGTGTCACCTGCAAAATGTTAATCAGACCACCGTTACCTTCCTCCAAAACATTCCTGTGTATCACAAACAACAGCGTTATCAGCACGGATCCCTGTCACACACCATTATGCACAGGTCTCCCTTTTTAGATACTCCCTTCCACGACCATATCCTGCCACCTGTTGTCCAGCAAGATCTCTGTACATCTTGCTAGTATATTTTGGACCCCATGCGATTTCACCATCTCTATCTGCCTACCATGGGAAATTTATCAAATGCCTTACAAAAGTCCATGAACATTACACGCACAGCCCTTCCCTCATCGCTCAACTTTGTCACTTTCACAAATAATTATATTAAGTTGGTAAGACATGACCTTCTCTACACAAAACCATGTCCCCTAATACTGGTAAGCTCACTTTATTCCAAATGGGAATGGATAGATGATGTCAGTATCTTCTCCAGCGGTTTCCCCACTGCTGACGTCAGGATAACTGGATTACAATGGCCTCGATTATTCCTGCTATCGTTCTTACACAGCGGAACACATTAGCAGTTTGCCAGTCCTTTGGGGCAATGTTCAAGGATGCTGCATTGATATCTGTTTTAAAGGCCCCAGCAATTTCGTGTCTCACTTCCCTCAGTAATCTGGCATCGAAACTATCGGATCTAGGGAATTGTCCAACTTAATGCCTTTGAGAATACCCAGCAATTCATCCCTTATTATGCTAACTTGACTTCGAGCAATCAAACACCTATACATAACTTTAACATCCAACACATCCTTCTTCTCGGTGAATCCCAATGCTAATACGCATTGAGAACCTCGCCAATTTCCTCTGACTTCACGCATAATTTTCCTCCTTTGTCCTTGAATGGGACAACCCTTTCTCTCGATACCCTCTTGCTTCTTGTATAGGAATAAAAAAATGCTTTTGGATTTTTCTTAACCCTGTTTGCTCGAGCTATGTCACGACCACTTTCAAACCTCCGAATTCCACGTTTTAGGTTTTCCGACATTCCCGAAATGCTTCCAAAGCTTCAACTGTCTTGTGTCGCCTACAACGTATGCCTGCTTCCTTTTTCCACTTAGCTTTTCTCACAATTAAATCTGTCATCCATGACTTGTAAATGAAACAAACAATCTCCTCTACTCCGCTCCACCATTCTTTCAAAGTCTCCCACATACGAAATGTGGATATGTCTTCAACCGCTGTACCCAGTCAACAGTCATCCGCTCCTTCTGTATTTGGTGCAGCTGGCCTTCCTCTCGCTTAGCACTGTTACTTTACGACCTCTAACGTCTTTCTCAATGAGTATTCTAAAACGTGGAAATTGTCATCACTTTTCCCAAAGTAATACACGACTGAAATTTTAAACGCCTTCAAGCACATTCAATAACACAAGATCCAGTACGTACCCTTCCCGAATTGGACAATTTGCATTATACTCTAGAAAAGTACCCTGGATAATCCTCACAAATTCTTCTCCATCTACATTTCTAACACGAAGTGAATCCCACTCAATGTTGGGCAAGATAAAATCTCCTATCACCATCGCCCTGTTGCAGTCGCATCTTTCCATAATCTGTTTGCATATTTCGACCTCTTTCCACGCTCTCTGTTGTGAAGCCTGTAGTGTAACCCGAGCATTGGTACAGCATCCTTCCTATGTCTGAGCTCTGCTCTTTTTGTGTTCCTGTCTGAGCCTTCCAGATGCTCTCTTTCAGCACAACGTGATACACTCTTTGATTAGTAATGCAACCCTTCCTCCCCTTTTAACACAATATCTACCCTACCTGAGACATCTATTCTTGTTGATATTTTGTTGTCAATCATGCCGTTCTCTCAAACAATTTTCAGTGTTGCTAATATCATCATACTCCCAGACACTAATCCAAGTCCTAAGTTCATATACCTTACCTACGACATTTCTTGCAATGCCACAAAAACACCTCAGGCCACCTGTGGGTTCCTCATCCCCTCACTGTCTTGCATTCCGCTTAGTCACTCTGACTTCATTACGTTCCTTTTAGGCTTTAGTTCCTTCATCCATACTGTCCACGAATCTCCTCATTTGACTCCCATTCCCATGTCACATTTGCTTAAACCCTCCCCAACAGCATTTGCAAAACCACACTCAAGGACATTGGTTCCCGTCTGGCCCAGTTGTAGACGGTCCAATTTGTAATACTCGCACTTCTCACAGAACTGATCCCAAAGACCGAAAATCTGAACTCCTCCGTCCTGCATCATTTCTCAAGCCACACATTCATACTACCTATTCTTTCATTTCCACTCTGACGAGCACATGGCACTGGAGACAATCCTGACATCACCACTTCAGAGCTTCTCCTTTCAACATGTCTCCTAATTCACTAATTTTTTCTTGTAGGACATCATCCCAATTTTTTGCCTATATCACATGTGCCCATATGCAATCCCCCTCAAGAGTGTTCTGCAACCGATTTGAGACATCCTGGACACGTGCACCTGTGAGGCATCATACAAGGGGTCTCGTGTTCCACTTCAGAACAGTAATCTGCACTCTTTTCACTTGATTTCCCTGTGACTATTGTCTTTCCAATCATTTGTCCTCCCTCATAAACAGCAGAGTTCAATGGTGCCATGAATCATATTGATGCTGCCGTCCCCTGGTTGAGCATGTTCTCCCAACAGGATCTGAGAAGGGATACCTATTTTGAAGGGATATGATCGCCGGGGTCAGCAGCACTACATTCCTGCTCTTTCTCTGCCTTTCGGCCACTCATTCCTTTTCTCCCTTGCAGGTAATCCTGTCGATTATTTTCATGCTGCTGGATGTCGTTGTCGAGTCTTTAATTTCTGTATAGCTGGTGAAAGGTGCTTACTGGTTTGTTGGCCACTATGACTCGACGTGCTCTGTATGTTACCGAGTCTAGTCGTATGTGTGTGCGTGTTTGTGTATGTATTCATTTGCTCATGTGAATATGCACATGCACAAACGCAAGAACATGCGTGCACACAAGCGCGGGCGCACACACACATACACGCACACATGTACACAGTAGCATACAGACATCAAGGAGCCATAGTGGTCCACAAACTGGTAAACATCTTTTACCAGCTCCTCGCAGAAGTTAAAGACCCGACTTCCACATCCAACACCACGAATGTGATCGACAAAATTACGTGAAATAACTGCAAAAAGCACTACGTAAGACAAATCTGCAGAAAATTGACCATACATGTGCATACAAATGAGCTCGCCATGGCCATTCGTCATCAGTACTATCTCTCATTTCCAACCACACAGACAATGAAAAACACAAATTCAAATGGCACAATGTCACATCCAACTGCAGGCAAAATAGAGCCACCCGTCAGAAGTCATTGAAGACTGCACCCCAATGAAAATTGAATCAATAAATGCATTGAATATGACCCAATATACAAGTCAATCAGAAGCAGAACTGGAAGTGACCGAAAACACATAAATACCTATCAAGACTAACCATTAACATTTCACCGGATGCGCACTGACCACTACACGCAACGAGACGTCTGCAGAATAACACATGAACTCGATGATGAATGTCTGACCACACAGTAACACTCTCATACAAAGAGACGCACACAGTGACACACAGTTTGAAGTCGTCTCGTGTAAACACACACACACACACACACACACACACACACACAGACACGGATATACACATAGAGAAACACTCGCGTGCACATACACAGCAAATCACACAAAGTCATACCCACTCACACAAACACAGATACATTCACAGTCACACAAACACAGTCTCATCATGCATATATAGACGAACACACAACTTTACACACTTGCATACAAACACAGGCACACACTCTCTAACAAACGCATGCGCGCCCCCCCCCCCACCCACACACACACACACACATATTAACATGCCTAAATATACCATCTCTCAGTCACACAAGGAGATATAATATACATCAATACAATGTCGACAATGTGGGAGGACTGATATTCTGGTACACGGTATTATTCAGACAGTGTATTACGCACATTACTACAACGTGCACGGTGTAAGTTAACTGAGACACCGACACGCAGCAGTGTGCAATGTTCATAGCATCTAGTGTAATGCAATATCTACTGTATAATAGAATAGACACTTGGACACTCAAAAGTGAGTACGCAATGTGTTGGGTGCAGTAATACAAAGTTAAAAACCACACAATACCAGGTTATAATCCAACAGATTTATTTGGGAGTACGAGCTTTCGGAGTGCTGCTCCTTTATCAGGTCGTTGTGGAGTATATGATTGTCAGACACAGAATTTATAACGAACGCTGTAATTGCGATGTAACTGAAATTATATATTGAAAATACATGGATTGTTTGTTAAGTCTCGCAGCTTTTAGAATAAAAATGTTGGATTCAGTAATTTCATATGTAAATCGCAGAACTTCATTGCACTGCACTTCACTGCACCCTACTGCACTACATTCACAAAGACACAGACGGACATACGCACGCACACACACACACAATGACAGATGCACACTCATACACAGACTCACCCACAGACAGGCACACAAATACACACAGAAACTCCTGCACACACACTCCCCCCCACACACACATGCACTCACAGGGATCCTGCCTCATATACATGTTCTCTATCATAGAATCACATTTACACTCCTACATTCAACGCACACATAGACTCTCTCACAGACGTATACCCATGCATACTCACACTCACACACACAGACGCATTCTCTCACAAACACTCATCACCTCCTCCCCCACAACAGTCGCACCCTCATGCACACACGCACACACATCAGTTTGTGACGTGAATTTATAGTTGGAAAATTAGAATGACTTTTGCTCAAAAAACTGCATGAATGTATGTACGATTCTGTTATACTTTTTAAAGATTACAACCAGTCTGAACATTACGGCGCAGAAAGTCTCACAAAGGGCACCTCACTGGTTGAATGCATTACCTGGGTGTAGATGCTACCAACAGTCAAAGTTCACTTGAGAATGTAACTTTAAATAATTTCTACGATTTACGTATGAAAGAACTGAAACCAACACGCTCATTCTAAAACTTGAGAGACTTAACAAATCAGCTTACGATCTTTTACTCCACAACCAAGTGATGAAGGAGCAGCGCTCTGAAAGCGATTGCTCCCAGAAAAACCTTTTGAGTGCCAGTGAACGGGCATATATCTGTGTGCGTCAGTGTAGAGTGGTGCATGTCTCTGAAAGTATACATGTGTGAGTGTGGGAGTGTGTGTGTCTGTAAGTGTGTGTGTGAGTGCGTGTTTATGTCTCCGTGTAAAAGTGTCTCCGTGTGTATGTGTGTGTATAGAAGTGCCTGTATTTGTGTGTGTGTGTGTGTGTGTGTGTCTGGATGGATGTGTGTGTGTGTGTGTTTAGGAGTATCTGTCTGTGTGAGTACTACCATGGTGGTCACCTGTAGTGTGACATGACCCAAGGTCCCACAGTTGTGTCGCTCTCTATGGAATGGAGCATAGCTATCTGACTCTGCTCGGCCACTGTCAGCTACGTTCCACTGATCGGCTGGTATCTATGCTTCATATACATAGGTATGGCATCAACCTGGACCTTGTGTTCATGTCACAATACAGGTGACCACCATTGCACTACACTTACATACAGACACTCCTACACACACAAACACGCACTACGTAATATACACATACACATGGACACACATATACATAGACACTCACACACCAATACAGACGCACAAAGCCCCAGTCTCACACATGCAGCCTCTCAGAGACTTAGTCCACTCTACAATCACGCACACACATATACACTCTTTCACAAACACTCACAATCCCGCACCCCAGACAAACACACACACACTCTCACTCTCACACATATATCTTTTCACAGACGTCAGCCACTCTATTCTCTCACACACTCATATACGTCCTCCCTCACACATACTGAGAACTCCCAACCCAGACAGACAGACAGACACACACACTAACACAATTATGCATGCATATAATTATAGGTTTGTGGGGTATCGTCCCCTGATATTTGGATATTTAGCATTGTCTAACATATGTTGCCTACAGTAAAGCAATGTAGAGGGCGTGAGATGTGTTCACCGTGGAACAGTGCAGACTTTGTGGAGCCCTCAGAGACTCAATGGAGCCTTCTGGCCAGTGAGATCCGTCTAAGAGGCAAATATTTAACTAAAGGACCGACTTCCCTAAAGGATGGGAGATTTTTCCGCTTGCGTCTCTGATGAAGACGTACTTCTGTACATTCTTTTGTTACCATGAGTAGAAATTATTCTCCAACTGATTTTCAACCAAAGTTTTCGTCAAAAAGAGTCAACAATAACAGGAAAAGTAATGAGAGCTCTTGTGGTTTGAAAGAAAAATGATTTCTGATCTTCTGACCTTTGATCCATGAGATGTGAGTTCACATACCATACTTCCACATGGAACATAGGACGCATAAAACCAACCTTGAAATCATGCCAATGTTTTTTTTTTAACAGATTGAAAAAATAGTTGATGTTTGCTGATGCCATGAATGCCGTGTGTGAAAACAATAACAGCCTCAGTCTGTACTTAAATTCATTGCAAATGGGCAAGAAATGATGCATTTGGTTTTTCAAAGTGGCTGGGAGATTATGCGTACAACACCACTTCTCTTTTTCAGCAAGTTCTGCTACAACTTTCCATTTCGAATGCACACATACTTCCAGCGCTGCATGGCATTCCAGCTTCTATTCCCCTTCGCATTGCAGGGTGCAGTTAATCAGCCTTTGAAACAATTTACATTTCAGTCCAACTCGGTCTTCATAGAATTCCAATTGGAATATTTCTAACAGTGCCTCAAGCTTCCCAACTTCAAATATTTCACGTAGTCGACAATGAAGTTTCCCCAACCATCTTTCCACTGTCCCCCTCCCCCACTGTGAACTGGCACCAAAACATACCCCTTCACCACACTAGCTGTAACTTTGTTGGTAACATTGCAATTGCTCGTGTGCAAACTGGTTGCCTTCTCACCTTGCCACCTCCCCAAAAAGAACATTAACAGCAGACAATATTCAGTGCACGTGTGTCCACCACGCTGAGACGTCCTGGGTTTCTGGAAGGTTCTACCAGATATTTATTACCATTCGGCATCTTTCCTGATCGATTCATTTCCCAGCAGCTCAATCTGCGACCCCTCTCTCACTCCACCCTCATTTTCCCGTTTTATTTCCTTTTGGGGTTTCTATTCCATAGCCTTCACCTGATTGTTCTCGCTGTGTCTCACTTTGTTTTCCTTTCTATCGCATTTTCTTCGTCCTCACTATTTCTCACTCTCTCCTTTTCTTTTTGCCAGTTATTTTCTCCTTGTTTCCTTTGCCTATATTTATCTATCACATTTTCTGCTTTCTGCATTTGTATTATTGTTGTTGCATCGGTATTGGATTCATGGTGCAGAGCGATGCCAAAAAATGGTTTTGATTTATTGTGATTTGTTACTGTCACATGATCCTAAGTTCAACGAAACGGTTTGTGTTGCCATCAGTATCGCCGACCATAAAACACAAAGATACAGGGATGTTTAAACAAAGTGAGCAATGTGAAGTTTAAATTGCAGTAGTTTACAGAAAGCAATTTCAGCTTGAGATTTCAAACGCGAGTTGTCCATTCTGAAGTCTGATAACAGGGAGGAATAAGGTATTCTTGAAATTGTAAGTATGTGTCTTTAAGCTTTGGTACCTACTGTCAGACTGGAGAGAGTGAATGCACTATATTTTATTCTCAACTGTGAAGGAATTGAGGATGAGAGGACATCAGTTTAAGCTAAGCGGGTTGAGTATAAAAGGGGACCGGTGGCATGTGTTTCACACAGCGACGGGTGTGCTTATGGAATTAGCTGCGGCTGGAAGTATGCATGTGTACAAATACATCGATAGGAAAGATTTTGGAGGAGATGCAACAGGTGCAAAGAATTGGACTTTTTGCTCGGCAAGGCCAAAGGGCCTGTTTTGTGCTGTAGGACTCCATGATTTTATATGACTCTGAAAGGTGAGAAGAAATTGAAACTGGTGTGGGGGTGGTTGTCCTTTAATGATGTTGACTGACTTTCCGAGGCAACAGGAAGTGTAGATGGAGTCAATGGATTGAAGGTTGGCTTGTTTGTTGATCTAGACAGTGGTCACAGCTTTCTGCAGTTTCTTCCAGTCTTCGGCTGAGCAGGTGCCATATCAAGGTGCGAGGCATCCAGGGAAAATGTTTTGTCTGATGCATCTGTGAGAGGTGCGCACAGTTCAAAGTCAGTTCGATTCTCTTGCCAAAAAAATCACGTCACCACTTCCCAAATCGTACAGAATTTGTCATTTTCTTTTCAAATGACTTTTTCTGATATTGCCTCCCTATTCATAAAATGGCAGGTCCCAATTTCTCAAGCCTTCCCATTGCCTAAGGTATTATGACTATCAGCTCAAACCACTACCATACTCTTCAAATGCTTACAGAATTCTTATGACTTGCTGTTGGTTTTTGTTCGTGCTTACTTCTGAAGAGAACCTCGTCGCCATTCTGCCTGATCCTCTTTATCAAGCCGCTTGGCATCTATGCCCTTATTGTGTCGGCAAACTCAGATATTTGTTCAAAAAAACAGCAGAGGAACAATTGCCAAATCGTCTCCATAACCACATAATAATACTGCTTTTCAGCTCAAAGACGACTGTATTCAAACCTTCACCACTACACATATTGTCCGCTTAGACTTATCTGTACAATGTGAACTAATTGGCTTGGCAGAAGCATTACGTTTCGATAAGACCATAAGACATAAGAGCAAAACTTAGTCCATTCAGCCTGTCGTGTCTGTTCCAAGATTCTATCATGACTGATACGTTTCCCAAACCCATTCTCTGGTTTTCTCCTTGAAATCCTTGTTCCCTTCTGCAGTCCAGAACCTAGCTATCCTTATCTACTGCACTGACCTCATTGCCTTTTGTTGCAGTGAACACAATGAAGAGAGATATAGTGCAAAATACTTTTACAAGTGTGGGATCCGGGTAATAAACGCTGTTCTGAGATTATTAGGATTTAGCACATTTCTCCTTGCACAGGGAAAGGATGAGTAGCTCCAACACCATGATGGTGTTGATCCGAGGTGATCAAGATACATTGATTCTCGCTCGTACATCAACAGGTAACCACGGCGTGTGGAGTCAGGCACTGATTTCAAGCCCCTCGAAAAGCAACAGATGCGAAATGAAAAAAGATACTTATTTCTCGAAACACGGAGATTTAATTCTGGAAAAGCTGCCTGAATGTATGGAAGAGGCAGATCCCATTGATTTTGTCAAAAGAGGCATGTAATGGAGACTTGAACAGAATGGATATATAAGATTCAAACGAAACCAAGGAGATTGCCGTTCACTGTACGCTCTTTGAAAGAGCCACTTCCAAACATTTGGATCGATATGGCAGCGCCAAGTTATAACATTGGGTTCGCGTTCAGGTGGAAGGACGGCAGATTTGTAAACAATTGAAGTTGATACTGATGTTATGTGGTGGAACGGTCCCAAGGTGGAAGAGAAGACGTTCTTCTTCCAGTTGTCTGGTGGTTTGTATTTCGTGATGGCGGAGGTCTTGAAATTCATTGTCATTGGAAGAGTGTGAGCAGGACTTGACGTGGTTGGCTACTGTGCAGTAGGTTTCTTTGGTACCTGTGCGCCTGAGATGTTTCCAAAATATATCCAGTTGTTGGAGTTCTGTCTCCAATGTAGAGGACAAGTTGGAACGAAGGGACTCTTGCTTTGTTGTACAACCTCTGACTGTCTGACTTTGTGTGAATTCAATGACTTTGGCAAGTAGTTGCAAGAGGAATTAATACAGGACCGTCAGGAACCTTGATACGCAGACGAATCTTGGATTACAAATCCATTGCTGCCTGAAAGTGGCAAGAAAACAGATAATGTGTTAACAAGATATGTGAATTTGTAGTCTTCATTAATCACAATACAAACTTCACGGTGAGGATATCCAGGTCCAGTCCGTTTAAGCCTTGGACACTACTGCGCCATCATCTCTGGAGTTTGTTTCCTACCAGTGGGGCAAGGATATACCAGGGAATGTTCCTGATCGAATCAGGGACTTGGCGGGAAGCAATGATTCTTTCATGCTGTCCGCGGTCGAGGTATATGATGTCAGGGTGCTCTTAGCCTTTTCCTAACTCTGCCCTCTTTCAGCTAGTCTGAACAGATGCAGAAAGCACAATGACTAATGAGTAATTGGCAAGGGGCTGCAATCAATGATATAAGTTTTATTGCCTCAAGTCAGAATGTAATGCTTCAGGGATGACTACTTTGATCCAGTGTCGCTGGACCTGAACCACAAAGAATACAGTTAGCATCTGTCACATTTTCAGAGGAGCGTAAATGTGGTACAATTCCCAATGACTAAGTCATTGCTTCTTACAGCAGCATAACCCTTCAGGGCAAGACACGACGAAGTAAACTTCTCCTGGATCATAGCGAATTGTCTGCATACACCACTGATAAATTCACAAGATTAGAATCCATCTATAGAACAAAAAGCAAGACATTATTGACGCGAAGGTCGAGACAGATCAACCCTGATGTCTGCGTTCACTGATATTCACACAAATCAGAATGCTGTGCAATATTCCCGTTGTAATGCCACTGAGAGATTAGGGGAAGAGAACCATTGGATTACAGTAAAGTAACGACACAAGCAGACAGAACTTTCATCACAAAATCTCTGTGCTGGTCGAAAGACAAATTCACCTATTCTCTTTCAAATTACAGAACATGGTGTACATTGTTGGAGTTTCCAGAGTTCCCCTTTCAGATTCAAGTTCCGTTCGTGTGCATTCCCTCTGTACTAGCACTAGTCCAATTGTGGTCTCCCTGCAATTTGCTAAAAGAGTTCAACAACAAACCCTCGATGTCTTCAAACCAGTGCGTTACAAAATGTAGTTGTCAATCCTTAATTTCTCGACTAGGGAAGTCTTCTCATCCAGGGAAGAAGACAAAATCAAAGATCCAGCATATCAACTTTTCAAAGCTGATCTAACCGACCTTTCAGAGTTGGTGTCGGGAGTGAAGCATCGTCTTCTCGGAGACAAACAATGCTGGTTTCACACCGCACCACCAACCCCGCCCATTTTGTTGCATGACTTCGCATCGCGAATGAAAATTTGAATACTTTTTTATCTTGAGGGTTTTGCCTCTCCCAAACGTAGACGAAGTGATATTCTGCAGCCCCCACCACTCTCTGAATGGAAAACGATTTTCCTCCCATCTCCTCTCAACCTTCTGTTCCTCCCTCATCTTATGCTACCTAGTTATTGTTTCGCCAATGATTGGGCAAAGCATCCTTCCTGTTTACGCTATCTCTGCCTCTCATAAATTTATACATCTCAATCACGCCCACGCTCAATCTCGTTCACTAGAAAGGATACTAGCCGAGTCTGTTGAAACGCTCTTCAACACTCGAGCCCAAGGCAATATCCGATCCAATCTTCAGAACCATTGCATTTTCTCCAGTAAAATTACACATCTCATACGATGTGCATTCTTGAACTGCACATAATATAATCAGTCAAGAATATATTACAAGAAAAGTGCAGCTGTCTAGTCAGCATCCGAGGACCAAAATGGATGCTTGAACACAACCCTCCATCAGGCATATACTCACGATGGACTGAGCAATATTTTATGTTGTACAAAAATCATCTTTGTTTAACTTTGCACCTCAGCTAATAACGGCAAGTATGATATGAAAATTCTCAAACATTTGATCTGCCTGCCGGATATCTTATGAAATCAGTGAATAGGCATACTCCCATTTTCTTGTGATCGTTGATGTTTCTCCAGGGGCATCCCAATTTTTTCCTATGACCTTGTCTTGTTGGGCCTAGATAAGTGCAAATCCTCGAACTTATTTGACAGAATCCCATTTGTCTCGAATCACCTCATCGATTCCATCAGAGGGAAATGAGAGACAGTAGGATCTTGAAGGACGAATGGCCAATACCTGATCTTCCATGATCCTGTTCAGATAAGCACCCACCCCTTTAAAAAGCCTCGCAAACACTTTTTCAAACGCAGGCATCAGCTTAGCCAGAACCAGAAAACACAGGAGAATAAACATTGCTCCTCGCAATTTCTCTCCTAGCAGCTCAGAGTCGCCATGAGCAGACACGATTCGCTTTTCACGGAGACAGTGGCCAATGCGCATTTAGTAACCATTCTCAGAGAAAAGGGATTGATTCCACCTCCTATATGTTAAAGTGAACGCGTGTTAAGCACTTTCTTCACTTCCCCGTCTACCTGCGAAACCACTTTCAAAAAACCATATAATTGAACTTCTTGCTCTCCCTGTTCGCCAACAGTCCCCCAGGCCGTCCAACAACAGTGTACTTCCGCCCTAGCTTGGCTTACCAAAATGCAGCGCATTACATATAGGTGCGTTGAGCTCCATTGGCCTAAACGAAAGCTGAGTTGTGAAGCTGGTGAACATATGGGACACTAATGATGGCAGTCAAAAGACCTGAGGCAGCTCGGGAGTGAGTAGGTGTTTTTACATTTTTATGGTTTTGTTCGTCTTTGTTCAATTATTGCTCACAAGACTTGGCACAGTGACAATAAGTCCGATTCAATTCAATTCAATTCATTTCAATTTTGCAGTGCCGTTCAAGGTATCTACTGATGCAAAGTGCTGTAATCTTACAAGACATCTCTTTGCATGTTATTCCCTCCTGCCTATAAGAATCTACATTTCAATTTTCAGTTTTGCCAAGGGGTATATGGGCTTTTACTGAATTAGAACACACCTTGGTTAGGTTGATGCAACAAATCGTGCAACTTTTCCTATACTTATGTTATTCTAAATTCTGCTTTTGTTTCCGCTTCAAAAGTGGTAAGAGCAAAGAAAATGTCAGCACAGGTGCAGGCTTCAAGCCCATGACCATCCAGATCCTCGACATAAACCTGTCATTTATTTTCGAAGCACCTGTATCCCTCTGCTCTCTGCCCATTCGTATATGTATCTAGATTCATCTTAAATCACACTGTCATGTCTGTCTCAAGACCTCCGCTGTCACAGCGTTTCAGACACCCTTCACGCTCTGCTTAATGACCCTTCCACGCATAACTCCCTTAACACTTTCCCTCCACCTTGAACTCGTAACCCCAATAATTGAGGCCCCAACTCCTGGGGAAAAAAAGCTCCTTGCTCTCCACCTGCTCTATACGTCTCATGACTTTGTAGACTTCATGCTGGTCCATGTAAAATGGAAACCCATGAAGGGGAAATATAAGTTTAATAGCTCCGATGTTTTCACTGCAATAAAGTCGTCGACATTGGGTAAGGAAGAAGTGACAGATCGTCGAAAACCACTTATGTTCGAAGGTAAGGTTAACTCACATAAGACAGAAACAGCCAATAGATGATACAGTATTAAGAGATACAGGATCCAATTAATCTTTCATGTTGAGAGATGCTGACATGTGTAACTCATAAGGATTATTGCCAGAAAACGTGCCAGTATGTGGAATTAATAGTGAGACGAAAAAGTGCTCCAAGATGTACTGTGAGGGTAGAGGGTCCAATTAAAAGTGGAACACTGGTGGCAGGCATATTGGAAAAAAAAGTCTCGACACCTGGAATACAATTCGTCCTTAGTAAGGAAATAGCTTGGTCATAGACAGGAGTGCTGCCTTCCGTTGTTGAAACACCAGTGTAAAATACGGCCAACAAAGGTTGCTGGAGGAAATACATTTTGGGAATTATCTGACTGTGTGGTAAAAAGGTCGCAAAGTCACCAACTGAAAAATAAAACGAGGAGCATTCAAAGAATACTGATAAAGATATTGAAATTGAATTGTCTGAAACCATGTTCGATCAAATGGTTGAGAGAAAACATGAACAGGTGTAGGACAATGTGCATATTTTTAGCCTAGATAATTTAACTGACTAAAACAACAGAAGGATTGAAATTCGTATCAATTAGACGAAAATAACGAAAACCACAAAAAGATACTGACTGTATCCCTGAATGTTGCAATGATATCTTGATGAGAAAATGGAAACCATCACATGTCCAGGTATTTGAATAATGGCCAGAAATTCATCAAGTTGCATTACCAGTGAGTTATAGAAAGGAGGTGCTGTGGCTATCGCATTAATTACCAGCAGAAGCCCATTTAGGAATAAGCAAACTCCATCTAAAATAGCATTGAAATATCTACTGGCCTGGATTGCATAATAATGCAGTTGAATTTTTACAAACATATAACACATTGGAAAAACGGAAATAGTAATAAAGTCAACATCATTAAGAGGGTATCCCGCTGTCCTACCCCGGGAGCACACCGAGCAATGGTTATAATGGATTGTGTAATATCCCTACGTGCAACAAAATGTAGTAGTTAGTATTCCTTAACAATAAGATGTGTTCAGTAGATTTTCTGAGCCCATTCCATTGCACGATATCACATCAAAAAGTATTATAGAAGAATTGCTCAAATGTTTCATGACAGAAGGACGACCTACAGACTTCCAATCAGATATACCATCATAATTATTCAGGGAAGTTATGGACAGTTTCGGAATGAAGCAATCCAGATGCAATCGTAATATGCAGAACTACAGGGATAAGGGTGGCATTAGACGTGAAACAACACGTTAAAGGCATGTACTCAACATTATCCAGATGTTCAGAGCAAAATAATCATGTTTTTCCTTTCTGCCAATACACATGCACAAAATGAATCGAGCAAACACAATCCATTTCAACTCGCTTTTGGCATGAGGTGAGAGGACTACTAAAGTTAATTCAGGAGAAATTTGTGAGGTAGACCATATTTTTCGACTACGTGCCAATTTAAGGATTGGTTAATTAGAGCAGTCGAGTCGGCTAGACAACATTTGCAACTATCACAGTATATCATGAAACAGGAAGCAGGCAAGAAATCAAAAACTCGCAAGTTTGCTAATGGAGTGAAAATTTTAGTGTTTCTTCCAGTGTTGGGTGAACAGCAAAAAGCAAGGACTAGTGGACATTATCAAGTCGAAAGGAGAATGGGTGAGGTGAACTATTTGATAAAGACTCCAGACAGAAATAAATCTAACAGTTTGTGTTATGTTAACATGCACAAAAGTTATTTTGAAAGACAAGGAACGGAAAAACGGTAAGTTTACTGAGTGCAGCAGAGTCCATAACCAAGTTCAGACGATTCTGAATTTGGCATTCCTCAAATTAAACTGGACAATGACGAAGGTATCAAAAATTGGGATAAACTATTAATTTGCCTTGCAGAGGAAAATTGAAATGATCTGAAACAGTTATCACTAATGCACGTGGAGATACGTGGGAATAGACAGGAAAATGGTTATTTAATTATGTATGATGAAGGTATAGGAAATGCTGTTCCAAGTAAGAAATATTCTAATAGACTTGATATTCTAAAGATGTCTCAGATTGAAAAAAAAATGATTGAACACGTTCTCCAAAATCAAAATGCCTTGCAGGGACGTGAGTTCATCTACAGTAATGATGTGAAAAACGAGTTGGTACTCAACGGTTATGTGTGGACTATTGCAAAGTCTGGAGAAAAGCAAATTACTGCCGAAGCTGGCATTTGAAACCAAAAGAGAAAATGTTGGAAAGCTCAGTCGGTCTGGGAGCATCGGTAAGGAGAGAAAAGAGCTGACATTTTGAGTCTAACTGACAAGGTATTTCCTTAGACACGCTTCCTTAGGAGCTTTGACAAATGGTCAGTTAGACACAAAACGTCAGCCCTTTTCTCTCCTTACAGATGCTGCCAGACCTGCTAAGATTTTCCAGAATTTTCCCTTTTGATTACAAAGTCTGATTCATATCCGATCCGTTTAGAATACTGTATTCATTTGCTAGGAAAATACACTTATATTTATTAGTTGAACTTACTCAGACGATACTGACAGGTAACCTTACCTGAAAGAATGAAGACAATTTTGGTTTCTGTAACACCAAGTGGTCTGTATCAATTTAAAGTGATGCTGTTTGTTAGGAAAAGTTTGCCAATCATAATTAAATGATTAATCAATGAAGAAATTCCTGTATTTTCTAATTGTGTGGTACAAATCGATGACCTGCTGATTTCTCGTCATAGATGGAAGGATGATTTTCAGAATTTGATGGCATTATTTGATCAAATTTCGGAGGTATAGATAGGGCGAAGACTGAATTCCACAAAGCCCAAGTTACGTTCCTGGGCTATGATACTGGATATGGAAAGATAACCCTATGAAATACTGAAAGAAAAGTTATTCGGAAGTTTCCCATAGAATCGACAAAGGCAGCAGTACTACCATTTCTGGAATCGAGAGAGGTTTATCGTAACTTTCTACTAAATATTAGTCGTGTGACAAATTCAATCACAGAATTATTGAAGAATGCATAAGTTTCAGGGGACAACAATCTCTCCGAAGGCATTTGACATCTGAAAGCGGTGTTAACTAATGCCTGATATTAATGCCCCCCCCCCACCCCAATGTTGCAATGGCATTCAAGGTGGCCTTCTAAGCAAGTGCTGCATGTTCCCGGGCTGCAATCTGACAAAAAATTCACTTCGTGTTCCCTTCTGCCTGTAAGAATCTGCATTTCAATTTTCTATTTTGCCGAGGGGTGTGTTTAGGTGCTGTTACTGGATTGGAACAGTCTTTACTTAGGATGGTGTATCAAATCGTGCAACGTTTCCGATAGATAAGCTATTCTAGCTTCAGTTCTCTTTTGTTTACATTTGAAAAGTGGTAAGAACAAAGACCAAAGACCGTACGAATCCAGATCCTCTATCAAAATCTGCCGCCTATTTTCGAGTAATCTACATTCAATAGACAATAGTTAATAGGTGCAGGAGTAGGCCATTCAGCCCTTCGAGCCTGCACCGCCATTCAATATGAACATGGCTGATCATTCCTAATTCGTATCCTCTTCCTGCCTTTTCTCCATAACCCTTGATTCCACTATATTTGTGAGCTCTATCCAACTCTTTCCTAAATGAATCCAGAAACTGGGCCTCCACTGCCCTCTGGGGCAGAGCATTCCACACAGCCACCATTCTCTGGGTGAAGAAGTTTCTCCTCATCTCTGTCCTAAATAGTCTACCCCATATTTTTAAGCTGTGTCCTCTGTTCGAAACAGCCGAATCATGTTTCCTGCTGCCAGAGTGTCCAATCCTTTCAATATCTTATATGTCTCAATCAGATCCCCACTCAGTCTTCTAATCTCAAGGGTATACAAGCCCAGTCGCTTTAGTCTTTCAGTGCATGGTAATCCCGCCATTCTAGGAATTGACCTCGTGAACCTACGCTGTACTCCCTCAATAGCCAGAATGTCTTTCCTCAAATTTGGAGACCAGAACTGCACACAGTACTCCAGGTGTGGTCTCACCAGAGCCCTGTACGGCTGCAGAAGCACCTCTTTGCTTCTATATTCAATTCCTCTTGTTATGAAGGCCAGCAGGCTATCAACCTTCTTCACTACACGCTGTACCTGCACGCTTACCTACATTGACTGGTGTACAAGAACACCCAGATCTCTCTGTACTGCCCCTTTACCTAAATTGATTCCACTGAGATAGTAATCTGCCTTCCTATAACCATACATTTATCCATATGGATGCGGATCGTTATTCCTCTGCTCCCTACCCATTCCTCTATCTGTTTAGATGCAGCTTGCATCACTCTGTCGTGACTGTCTCTCCCACCTCCGCCAGCACAGCGTTCCAGACACCCTCCCCCCATTGCGGAAAGAACTTTCCATGCATATCTCCTTAACGTTTTCCCTCTCACCTTGAACTTTTGCATCACGGACATTTTGAGAAATCGTAGAATGGATATTCTTAGTTCGAGTCGCAAGAAAGAAAAGGCACAACAGAACCACGATTAAAAGATATAGGAGCATGCACTTGAAGCATTGAATGACCTTTTTTTTCTGAACCTGGGAATGGTTCTATGTGCTTCAGAAGACCCAATTAAGGAGTTTGGGATACTGCTTTCTGGAGCTCAAAACAAGTCAAGGTGATCGAATTGAAACACAAACGTTTCTTAAGGTGACATGACAGGGTCATTGCTGACAGGGCCTTTCCCCTTTTGGCAGAGGCAGGGACAAAAGTCTCAGCTAAAAGGAATACAATTCAAGACTAACCTCAGGATGACTTTTCTCTCTCTCTCAGATTGTTGTTAATATTTGGAACTACTTGCCAGAGAGAATTGTGGGTCCAGAGTCTTTGTCGTCATTGAAGTCTGAATGGACCAGTTATTGATCAGTCGGGAATCAAGGAATATTGAAATAGTTATCAACTTGCTGTTTAGCTTAGCTAAATTTAGGGTCCGAAATTCCTACTCGTCATATTATCTCTTCCCGTCTTTATCTCAGCATTTCGATAACCTTCACTATTTTCATCGCACTGTGTCACAAACGAAGCAGAAAGCTAACTGAGCTGCCCAGTCTCAATATCAGCACAACGGCAGCATATGAAGGTCGAAATTTAAAATACTGCTCTCAAATAGTGGTACATAAAACCAGCACAAATAAGAGCTCTGGAGGAAAAAAATCTTTAGAAACAGAAAACGATGATGGGAAGAATTGAAAAGGGAGGGGGTGTTCGTATGAGGCGGGTGACAGACACAGAGATCTGAGAGAGAGCCACAGAGTGAGGAAGAGAGTAATCAGTTTGATGAAGCAAAATGGAGACGCCAGGTGTATAGAGACAAAACTGGTAAAGGAGAGGGAAAAGCCGAGTGAGCTGCTGAGAAGATGACACAGCACGAAAGGTGCAGAATTAAAGGAAATAAATGACAACGCCTTCTGGAATCCCAGGACGTCTCAGACCTTTCAACAGACACACAATGAGTGCTGTCACAGTTTTAATAGTTGAGACAAGGCAGTGAATTTGCACAGCCAGCTCCCAATTTTAGCAACAAAGTCATGGCTTATCTGATCGATGGCTAGTTAACCAGGCATCAGGATGGTGCCAAGCCTCCCGGGTGTCAGGGCCAGGCATGTCTCAGAGCGGCTCAGAATATATGCAAAGCGGAGATCGATATAAACATTAGAAACAACCACAGGGATAGCGGAAAGGATAAGGTTTGAAGGAGAGGATATGAGAAATTATAGCAGGAAATTATAGAATAGGCCCTCAAGGGAGGGTACATCGGGATTACTCCCGGTGCTAGATGCTAGTGATCGTAAGAATATGAGGATAAACTAGGTGCATGTATTGTTGAAGAGCCGGTGCAGGAGAGAAGTACATATAATTTTGGATCATTGGAATCTCTTCTGCAGTAGAAGTGATATGTATAAGGATGGGCTGCACATGAATTGGTTGGGGCCTAATCGGTTGCCTGAGACATTTGCTGCACCCTCCCGCAGGGTTTTGGACGAGAAGGGAGGGTGGGATTCAGAGAGACTGTGAGAAAATGGATCAGTCATGGCTGGTGTAGTGGGAAAAGTAAATAAAATAGTCAAAGTAGGCAGGAGCAAAACAGAGAATGAAGTAGGAGTGAAGAATTAAACAGCATATTTTTCAATGCAAGAGCCTGACGGGGAAGTCAGGATTGGAAACGTGGAACTGAGACATCATAGCAATTACAGAGATGTAGTTCAGGGAAGGTTGGGACTGGCAGCGTAATATTCCTGGGTATACATGCAATAAAAGGGACAGAAAGGGAGGTGAAGGTGGGGTGGGGATGTTGCCTTTTTAACTGAGATAACATTACAGCTGTAGTGGAGGGGGGTTTTACCAGGGAGAACGTCCGCTGAAATTATTTGGGTGAAACCAAGAAATATGAAAGAGTTAATCACCCTACTAAGATATTGCAATAGACTTCCCAATAGTCAGCGGCAAATTGACACCCACATTTTGAATGTGATCTCAGTTTGCTGATTTAAAAAAATGATAGGGTGGTAATGCTGAGAGTAACTGTCCTAACATAGATGGGACTGTCATAGTATTAAAGGATTGGATGGAGAGGAATTAATCAACTGCGCAGAATCCCTTTGTCTTCACTATATGGACATACCTTTTCGAGAAGGAGCAAAATTGACCATCAGTAGGAAATAAGGCGGAGTTGGTGACTGAAATGTCAGTGGGAGAGCAAGTGAGGCAAGTGATCATAATTATATTAGCTTTCACGACGATTTTGGAAAAAAATATAGACCGGATTTCGAAGGTAAAGTTCGAATTTGGAGTCTGGCCAGTTTTGACGGGATAAAGCAAGAAGTTTCAAAAGTTGATTGAGGTCTGATATTCTTGATAAAGGGACGGCTGAAAAAAATGTGAAGCCTTCAAAATGAAATAAGGAGCGTTTGGATACATTATGTTCTGATTGCTGTGAAGAGCAAAACTGGTAGGTGCAGAGAATACTGAGTGACAAGAGAAACAGAGAATCTGAGCAAGAAAAAAATAAGGAAGCGTATGTTAAGCGTAACGAGAAGGAATCGAGTGAAATTTACAGAGTATAAGGGTAGTAGAAGCAGACTTAAGAGTGAAAGACGAGAAAAATGGGACATGAATTATATTTTGCGAACAGATTTGAGAAAAATTCAAAAGGCTTCTCCAAATACGTTAAGGACATGGAAGCTAGGCAACATGGAGATTTAAATGCCGATATCCTCACCATGGAGGAGAGGTGGCGGACATTTTGAAACATATAGAGATGAAAGAATCTCTGAGACTGGGGCAGGTAAACCCTGGACCTCTGTGGGAATATAGAGACGTGATTGCAGGGCTCCTAGCATAGATATTCGTACCATCGACAGCCATAGATGAGGTGCCAGATGACTGGATGAAGGCTAACGTCGTGCCATTATTCAAGAAAGGTGATAAAAAATGAGGCAAGGAACATTGACTGGAGAACTTGACACCAGTGGTGTGCAAATTGTTGGGTAGGATTCTGAGAGGCAAAATCTCCATGTATTTGAAAAGTCAAGCTCTGGTTATGGACAGTCAACGTGGCTTGATGCATGGCAAATCATGTGTCATGAACTTCATTGATTAATTCATTTTTTTGTCGAGAATGCTGAAGTACAGTGAAAAGCTCTGTTTATGAGCCTCAAAGGCAGATCATAATTAACAAGGACATACAGACTAAAAAGACTTACATTGAAGCATGGGAGTTACATTTACAGGCGCTCTAGGCGAGAATAATGTTATGAAGAACAACATTATTGATGGTTGGGAATCCATTCATTAACCAATTAATGGCCAGGAACAAGCTGTTCCTGAACCGACTGGTGCGAGTGTTCAGGCTTCTACATTTCCTGCCTAATGCAAGAGGTGCAGCAGTTCATTACCGGAGTGTGATGGGTTTATGATGATGTTGGCAGTCTTTTCGTGTTTGTGAACCATATAAACGACTTCCTTGAATCGACTGTTTGCTTCCCTGACGGTATAGGCTGTGCACACCACTTTTTTTGTAGCTTCTTTATGTTCCTGGGCACAAGAGTTGCCATACGAGTCTGCTATGCATCTGGACCACATGTTTTAATGGGTCCATCGGTAAATGTTGGCGAGTGTCCTTATGGATATGACAAATTTTCTGAGCCTCCTCAAGAAGAAGAGGAGTTGTTATGCCTTAGTGACTCTTGTAACTACATGGGGAGCCAGGACAGTTTCTGGCTTATCGCCACTCTGAGGAACTTGACGCTGTCTACCCTCTCAAACTGAGTTCCCTTGATGGAGACGGGAGCGTGTTATACTCCTTCTTCCTGAAGTCAATCCATTTCGTTCAGGTTTACAGACGTTGACAAAGAGGGTTTGAAATAATGACTAGAGATTGATCAAGGCAGAATGATAGATGTTTTCTCTAAGGACCTCAGTGAGGCCTTTGACAAGGTTTCACCCGGTAGACTGCTTAAAAAGTTAGATCACGTGGAATGCGGACATACTTGGCCATGTGGATACAAAATTGACTTGAAGGAAGGGCGTACAGCGTGATGGTGGAGAGCTCCATTTTGTAATGGAGACCTCTGACCAGTGGCGTGCCGTGGGGATCAGTGTTGGGTCCTTTTTTTTGCCATTCATATATATGTTATGGATGTGCATATAGGACATAGTTTTCGTAAGTTTTCAGCTTACATCGAAATTGACAGCGTAGTGGAGAGACAAGAAAGTTTCATAAAAGTACAACAGGACCTTGATCAGAAAAGCCCATGGGCTGAGGGGAAATAGATGCAGTTTATAATAGGCAAATGTGTGGGACTGCATTTTGGTAAGACAAAACAAGGCAGAACTCAAACATTTAATATTAAGATCCTGGATACTGTTATCGAATAAAGAGGCCTTTGAGTGCAGTTGCATAGTTCCATGACAGTGGAGTCAAAGGTAGACATGTTCGTGGTGAAGACCTTCGGTATGCTTCCCTTTATTGATCAATGCATTTCATACTGCATAGGAGTTGGCAGGTCATGTTGCGGTGATGCAGGACAGTGATTATGTCCCTTCTAGAGTACAGTGGAGCCTCGAATATCCGAATACCAATTATCTGAATATCAGATTATCCGAAGGAGATCCAGGGGCCATGATTTAAATATTACAAGCGAAAAAAAAACTGTTTCAACACTGATCGCATTTTTTCCTCACATTACAAACGATCTCTGCTAAGAACAGTCCTGAACATAAATGAGAGCGCAGACACTGTCTCAAAATGACTGGCATTCCGTTCTCACTCTCTCTCTCTCCCCACACTTTCCCTGGAGTTCTACACAGAAGTAAACCCTTAAAAAACATTTCTCCAGATATTGTGTCTAACATTGTCCCATACAGGGTAAAGGTGGAATTTGTCAACAAGTTGTAGTTCAAACGTTGTGTGCATCTGCGTGTGTATGTGTGTCTGTCTGTGTGTGCACGCGCGTACGTGCTATTTGGACACTTACCCCAGAAAGGTAGCAGCAGTCTTACAGTTGGTATCCAGTCTGGCTGCCAGCAAACGGGAGTGGGAGGCCGGTGTCGTGTGCGCGAACAGGGTTCAAACGGTGTGGGGCATGGACATAGTGTGGGGCGGTGCTGGACTGGGTTGGAGGTGTGTGGGTGGCGTTGCTGGCCAGGGTTGGGGCGGGGAGGGGCGGTATTGGACGGGGTTTTGGGTGCGGACGGGCGGGGTCTTGCGCACTGTGTACTGCAGTCTCCTGAATAGGGAACAGACTTAATAAAAAGACTCCCGAGCGCTGCAGGAAAGGAAGTGAAGCGTTTAACCGAATAATCAATTATTGATACGATATAGTGCCTGCCCACCTCCTTCAGATAATCGAGGTTCCCCTGTATTGTATCTCGTTCTGGTCTTCCCTGCCTTTGGAAAGACGCTGTTAAACTTGAGAGGGTTCTGAAAAGATTCACAGGGAATTTGCCAGGGCTGGAGTATTTGAAATACAGACAGATGCTGAATAGGTTATGAGTATTTTTTCTGAAGCATCAGAGCTGGAGAGATATTAAGGTTTACAAAATCTTGGGAGACACGAGTATGATAAATAGTCCAAAATCAGAGGGCGTAAGTTTAAATTGAGAAGGGGAAGACGTAAAAGGGTCCGAAAGAGCAACGTTCACAGAATGTGGTGCCTAGATGGAATGAAATGCCAGAGGAAGTGGTGCAGGCTGTTAGTGACAATATATTTAAAAAGCATCTGATTAGGTATGTGAGATGAAAGTGTTTGAGCGATACAGTTCAAATGCTGACAAATGGCACTAGATTATTTTAGGTTTTCTGGTCGACGGGTGGCGGGAGAGGGAGTGGGCGGTGTCGACCAAAGATTCTGTTTCCATACTGATATTTCAAAGACAATTTGAGTGTAGTTATTGGTGCCACAGCGCTGGGGGTAAATCCTGAGGTCTGCCTCAAAGAAATATTTGAGTTTGAGGAGGTTCAGGCCTAGTTGGAGATACTCCAATGGGAACTGGGATTACTCTGGATTAGAGAATAAGGAAATTTAATTTCAAAATTAGTTACCTGCATCTGATCATGCAAAGGGGGAGCAGTCCTGTTATACAGTGTCAGCAGCAGATATGTAATCGGAAAGGACAGTCATACCAAAATGATTGGAAAAAAAATAAATAGTGGTTTAGGCATAATCTTTTGAAGACCTATTCTGCCGAATTGCAATGGACTTATAAACATACACTTGAGCTTTTCCCCATGCCAATCATGACTTCAAAAAGCAACAGCAATTCTTCATTTTGAGCAAAACATTGCCACCATTTGAACCTTGGATGACAAGAGAAATCGTCCGACTAGCCAAGAGGAAAAGGGAAACCTATGTATTGTTTAGGCAGCTAAGAACAGAATGGGCCCCGGAGGAATATCAGGAGAGGATGACAAATCTTAAAAGAGGAATCAAGCAGGCTAAAAGGGATCATGAATTAAGGAGAATCACAAAGCCTTTTATTCTTACATAAAAAAGCAAGTGGGTAACTAGAGAATGCTTTGGACCACTTACGCATGACGAAGGAAGGCTGTATGTTGAACCTGAGAGAATGGGTGAGATTCTGAATGATTACTTTACATCAGTGTTCACTGAGGAGAGGAACGTTATGAATGTTGAGATTAGAGATAGAAATCTGATTACTCTGAATTACGTTGACATAAGTCGGGAAGATGTGTTGGGTATGCCAGAGGTTATTAAGATGGACAAATCCTCTGGACCGGATGGATCTATCACAGGTAACTGAGGGAGGCGAGAAAGTAAATAGCTGGGGCCCTGACAGCCATCTTTGTAGCATCCTGAAACGCAGGTGAGTTGCTGGATTACTGGAGTGTTGATCATGTTATACCACTGTGCAAGAAGGACAACAAGGATGTTCTGGGTAACTGCAAAACAGTGAGCCTGACGTTAGTGATCTGAAAGGTGCCGGAGAAAGTACTGAGGGATAGGATCTATTTATATTTAGAAAAGAACTGGCTTATCAGTGATAGGCAACATGGTTTTGTGCGGGGGAGACATTACTGAGTTAATGAAGTTTTTTGAGAAAGTGACCAAGTTGACATATGAAGGAAGGGCTTTGATATCATATACATGGACATTAGTGAGGTATTTGATAAGGTTCCCCATGGAAAACTAATATAGAAAGTGAAGTCACATGGTGTGCAGGGTGTTCTAACTCAGTGGATAAATAACTGGTTGAGCAACAGCAGTCAGAGAGTAGTAGTTGATGGGACATTCTCAAAAAGTAGAAAGGTTACCAGTGGTGTTCCACAGGGATCAGTGCTGGGGCCACTGCTGTTTGTGATATCCATATAATGATGTGGAAGAGGGCACAGTTGGTATGATCAGCAAGTCTGCAGATGACCCGAAGATTGGTGGTGTAGCAGAAAGCATAAGGGACTGTCAAAGTCTACAGGAGAAAATAGATATACTGCAGAGTAGTCCATAGAAGTTGCAATCAAGACAAATGTGAGGTGATGCATTCAGACAGGTCAAATTCGAGAGCGAACTATGCAGTGAATGGAAGAGAATTGGGAAAAGTTGATGAGCAGAGAGATCTGGGAGCGCAGATCCATTGTACGCTGAAGATTGCTGCACAGGATGGATACAGTGTTCAAGAAGGCATATGGTATGCTTGCCTTCATCGGGTGGGGTGTTGCGTACAAGAGCTGGCAGGTCATGTTAAAATTGTGCAAGACATTGGTTCGGCTTCATCTAGAATACTGTGTAAAACTCTGGTCGCCACATTACCAAAAGGACGTGGACGATTTGGAGACGGTGCAGAGAAGGTATACGAGGATATTGCCTGGTCTGGAAGGTGCCAGCTATGATGGGAGATGTGTACGTTAGGTTCATTTTCATTCGAACTAAAGGAGATTGAGGGGCGACCAGATTGGGGTTTACAAATTCGTGAAAAGTATAGACAGGGTAGATAAAGATAAGCCTTTATCCCGGGGGGAAGGATCCAAAAACGAGAGTACATGCTTTCAAGGTGATAGGTGAAAAGATTAAGGGGATACACGCAGCAAGTACTTGATGCAGAGGGTGGTGACTGTCTGTAACGCGTTTCCAGCAGAGGTGGTAGAGGCATGCGCTGTAGATTCGCTTAAGATGCGTGTGGACAGATGCATGATTAGGTGGCGAGCAGAGGGACACAGATGCATAGGAATTAGACGACAGATTTAGACAGTACAACTGGTTCGTCTCCGGCTTGGAGGGCCGAAGGGCCTATTCTTAGGCTGTAAATTTTCTTTATTCTTTGTTTTGATTCATTTGGTTTTCTGTTTCCCATGTCTGATGAGGAGATGGTGGCAATGAAACCGGTTCTCTTGGAAAGAAGATCGGGACACTTCGAAAGCACCACGTGAGCCCTCAGTACCTTGTCTGTTATTGTTATATCCTTTAAAGTAACCCAGTGGGTGAGAATTAGCTGGAGAGTAACTCTCCTCAGGGAGACAGGAGCAGGCTAAAAGTCTGACAGTGCACACAATTTGCAGAAATATTTCCAGTTCAACTTTGTGAGGGGAAAACAATTTCTAACTGTTGGACAGTTGCTCAGAGGGTTAAATATTTGAATCTAACATGAATGTCACTGGTTAAAAGACTCAATTCAGTGTCTTAGAGTTCAGCATAAGCTGGATTTGACCCAGGGTAAAGGCTGCAAAGGTGCCAGCATCACACTGTGCGCTTTTCAGTTCAGTGCACATGGTCTACGTTCAGAAGAGTGAAGAATGCCAGTCTTATACACAGTAAACAATGCATCACTATGGACAACACGTCCGTTGTACACAGCTAAATGTCCAAACTTAAGTCTCCCACACAGTCGCTGTTATAATTCTGCAGGCATTGTCTTACTGAGTACAACTCAGAGGCTGCATGCTGTTGAGAATCCAAATATCAGTTGGCCCGAACTATAAACACTCTACACAATATATTACTGTGAATAACCCACAGCTTGGACAATACTGACTGTCCAAATATATGGTGTCCAGCAAGGTATACTTTGGATTACCGTTGACAATGCACAAATACAATAGACAGAAGAGTAAAGGAGAGGAGGATTGGTTTTGAAATATAAGTGGTACAAGTTGCTCAGCAAAGACAGGGAGCAGAGGAAAGGAGGCATATTTGCCAGGCTTGTAAAGGATGGCATTTTAGTGCTGGGGGAAAAAAGCGGTTCTACACTGTTTAAGGGCATAATCAATTAGAGAAGCTTGAAGGAATAAGAAAGGTGCAATTACATTGTTCGATCAACTTGTGAGAGGGATGCACATAAAATAAATCCTGCGGAGGAATTAGGGAGAAATATGAAATTTTAAAGTTATTATAATAATCACCCAGACGTAGATTTGAACAATTACACTGTAAGTGACAGAGAGAGAGAGGGAGAGAGAGAGAGAGAGAGAGAGAGAGAGAGAGAGAGAGAGAGAGAGAGAGAGATAGAGAGAGAGAGAGAGAGAGAGAGAAGTGACTGATACTGTATACAGGAGAGCTCCGAAAAAAGCGTGTGTCCAGTCCAAGAAGAATTGACAAATTGTGAAATAACTGCACAGAGGCCGTTATCCCGTCAGCAGGTAATCCTTTATTTTCTTGTGAACATTTCAGTAGCTACAGGCAGCCAGCTCAGAGCCAATACCCTGAACTGAGGAAACTCTAAATCGCTGTTAATTTGATCTCCAGAGCTTCCTCATTGTGCCCAGGTTAACAGCATCAATCAAGGATGTCATAGTCAACAAAATCCATCTGGTTCCAATAAAGATACTTGGATTCTTAGCTATAAGGAGGGCCAAATGGATCAAGTGAGAACATATCTAGGAAACGATGGTCATCATATCAGGATGCTCAGGTTGATAGTAGAGAACATTGCTTAATGCAAAGTTAGACATGACAGAGATACACCTTCAAGAGGCGAGTAGGGGAGCCAGAAAGACTGCAATGACAGGTTGATGGAAGAGACTGCAACGAAGCAATGACCTAGCTTTAAAGAGGAGATGACCAAGTTGCAATTAAGTTATATTTTCTTACTTTCGAAAGATCGAACAAATAAACGCACATCACGTCAGTTGATCAAGGAGAAAAGTTAACGGCCGAAATGTGGGTTAATGAAACGTGTTAGGGAGAAAATGCAATTGAAAAACAAATGGAAGAGAGAAGATTCAATCTGAGATGAAAAATCATAATGGAGAAACAAAGCAGAATTACCAGAAAAGTCTGACAGCTAACAAGGACTGTCCCAAAACGTTCGATAACGTTTACAAACAGTTAAGCACAAAAGGCAAACAAAAGCTGTCTGGATGGTGCACGACAAAAACAAAACACGTAGAAGCAGAGGGCTGAAACATTTTTTCATGAACTTAAATGGGGAGAGAACATGACGCAATAAAATTTGCAAATGACATCAAGATATATGGGGAAGACGGCAGAAGGAGGATGCAGACTCACAAGGATAAGTTGAACAAGTGGGCAAGCATCCCACAACTGGAATATATGGTGAGAAAATGGCAATTTAAACAGCCTGGATTCAAACGTTAAGAGGAGCAAATATAACTTCAACACCCACTGCAAAATACCAAGGGATTCACATCTTGAGGCGCACAAGTCCCAAACAGTTTTTGTATAAATACAGGTCTTAATGAAGAGAGTTAGTAGGTTGCTTTCCTTTATCACAGGATGGAGTTGAAATGCCTCTCGCTCTCCAAGGACGTGTGTGACTACAAATCTTTCTCTCCCCTGAAGGCGGAAGAGATTAGAGGTTTTTGGAAGTGAACAGATTCTTGTCGACAGAGGAATGCGAATGTTGTTGAAGGCTGAAAGACATGTGGAATTAGAAAGACAATAGAATCAACCCTGACCTTACAGAATGGTACAGCAGCCTCGAGGTGATCTGAAGGGATTATGTTCTGCTCTTGACTGTTAGCTTCCACAATTGTGAATAAACAAGCTCTTCCTTAGACATTTCCCATGGCTCTGTTTAGCCTCAAAGATAATGCCTCCAGTTTCGCAGTGTGATCCCTTCATATTCTGCTCATCTCTCTATCCCCCAATCTCTGTATGCCCCCTGTCTCTTTCCTCTCTCTCCAACAACTCTCTCTCCCCAATGTTCCCTCTCAGCCACAATGTATCTTCCTCTCACGCTCTGTCCCCTACTCACTCTCTCCCCGCTAACATCATACTCTCTCACTGTCCTTCTCCCCCTCAGTCTCTCTTCTTTTTCATCCACCACCCTCTCTCTCCGCCTCACATTTTCCTCCATTTTCTCTCTCCCTGACTCTAACTCAGCCACAACTCACTTACTCTCTCACTCTCTCTCCATGCCCTCGCTCTTTCTCTCCCTCAACCTCGAATCTTCGTCTCGCTCCCACCCTCTCCAATCTCTCTCTCCCACCCCACTCTCTGTCTCATTATGCCCCACTTTATTTACATCCCCTTTTTCCCCACTCCCTCACGCAACTCTCAATTCCCCCCAATTCTCTCCGTACACCACAATGTCTCTCTCTCCAGCCCGCCATCTCCCTCTCACCCACTCTCGCTCTCCACCCTCAGTATCGCTCTCCCACATTTTCCCACTCCACACCACTCCCTCTCTCATCCACTCACTCTCTCCCAAGGCTCAATCGCAATATTTCCCTCCCCATCCCACACTCTCTCCCCAACAAGAATCTCTCTCTCCCCATACTCGCTCGCACTCCACTCCCACTCTCTCACTCACTCGCCCTCGACTCTCTCACGACGCCTCTATCTCCCCTCCTGCCTCCTCGCCATCCAATCTCTCTGTCTGCCCACACTGTCTGTCACTCACCACCCCACTCTCTTCCCACCAACTATCTCTCCCCACACACTCACACTCTCTCCAGCCCCACTCGCTCTCGCTCACTCCCAAGACTCTCTCTCACGATGCCTCCTTCTGCCCTACTGTCTCTCTCTCCACACACTCTCGCTCTCTCTGGACACACTCTCCCTCTGACTCACCACCCTACTCGTCCTCCGACTCTGTCTCTCTTCCCACAATCTTTCTTTCTCTCCATTCCCGACCTTTTTCTTCAACTCCACTGCCCCTTTCTCCCCTCCAATCTCTGTCTCTCCCCAACTATCTCTGCCCAACCTCTCTCCCCACGGCGCTCTCACCTTCCCTGCCTCTGCCTTTCCCCCGCTCACAAACTCTATCCCTCTAATCTCTCTCCACTCTCTGTCTCCCAACCACACTTTCTCTCTGTCATCCCATGCCTTCTCTCGCTCCTAATTTCTTTCTGCCCCCACCACACTCTCTCTCCACCCAACTGTCACTCTCCCCACTCTCTCCCCTTACATTTTAACGCTATCCCAATATTTCCCTTCCTCTCTCTCCACTACCCCTCTCTATTGATCCCACCACAATTACTCTCCATCCCCCTCTCTCACACCCACCACACTCTCACTCTCCACCCCCTCTCTCATACACACCACACTCTCACTCTCTACTCTTTGGCTGCCTTGCAATTCACTCTCACTCCTCAACCACACTCTCTCCCCAACTTTTTATCTCTTCTTTATCCGTCCACCAATACGCCACCCCTTTTCTAGTACCCGCCTCTCTCTACTCCATTCTTTTCACCCGTCGCCTACTCTCTCTCTCTCCACCGGTTTACTCTCCCCACCACTCTCTCTCCCTTCACTCCACGCACTAACACTCTCTCCACCACTCCATCCCCTTCTCTCCTCCCCTCATCACTGGCTTTTCTCCTCTTGCCTGACACTCTCTCTTCCCACACCATTCGCTCGCCTCTTCTTCACCCACCGCTCTCTCTCCCCTACATTCCCTCCCGCAAATTATCTCTCCCACTCTTCTCCACCAATCTCTCTCCCCCTCTTCCCACACCTCCCACCATTCTAGCACATCCTCTTCTCAACTCCCCCAAAACTCTCGCCCGATCTTCCTCCTACCCCACGGCTCCCTCTCCCCATTCCCCCTGCCTGACAATCACCCTTCCACTCTTCCCTCCTCCCCACCCCTCTCTACCCTTCTTCCCCAATTCGCCAGTATTCTCGCTCACCCTCTTCTCCATTCCCCGACAACTGTCTTTAGCCCTCTTCCCCCTTCCCCAATCTATCTCCCCCTCTTCCCCACATCACTCTCACTCCCCCTCTTTCTTCTCCCCACAACTCTCTCTCCCTCTCTTTCCCCCTCCACCATTCTCTCACCACCTTTCCCAGCACCGTCTACTCATCTTCCCCACCATTCTCCCCCTCCCTTCCCCATCAGTCTCTCCTTTTTCATCCCTACCCCATCCACTCTCTCCCACTCATCCCACCCCAGCTCACTCTCTCCCACTTCTCCCATCTCCCAAAAATCTCTGTCCTTTTCCACCCTTTCCACATCACTCCCTCTTGCTATCTTCCACACTGCACCCACCACTGTCTCTCCTACTCTTCCCTCCTCCCATCACGACTAGCTCTCCCACTCATCCCCCTGCCTCCATCATTCGCTTTCCCCTTCCCCCTCCCACACCACTCTCTCTCCCCTCTTTGCCTTCAACTCAACATGCTCTCCCATTTTCCCCACTCCCCCACCAGTGCCTCTGGCCGTCCCCTTTACCCTCAGCACACTCTCTCTCCTTCTTCCTTCCACAGCTTTCTCTCCCCCTTTTTCCTGTTCCCACATCAATCTCTCTCCCCCTTAATTCACCTTCCCCACCACACTCTCTCCCCTCTTTACCCCTTCCCTCAAAATACACTCCCATCATCTTCCGCCCTCGCACACTACTCTCTCTCGCCCCCTCTTCTGGCCAACACACCTCTCTCCCTTTGCCAACCCACTCTCTCCCATTCTAACCCCTCACCACCACACACTCTCTCCTTCTCCCCCCTCCCCTTCATTCTCATTCCCCCTCTTTTCCCTCCCACAACCATCCTCTCTCCCCTCTTCCCCACACGGTCTCACATTTGTTCACACCTCAGCCCACTATCTCTCACCCCTTCCCCAACATACCATTCTCCCTCCCTTCTTAACGCTTCCCCTAACTACACTCCCACCTTTCACCACCATTCTCGCTCCCCTGCGTCACCCCTCCCCACCACTCTCTTCCCCTCTTCCCGCCTCCACCCATATCATTCTCGCCGCCTCTTCACCCCTCCCCACTTCTCTCTCTCCCTCTATTCCCCATACCCACCACCCTTTCGCTCTCTTCCTCCTTTCTCCACCAATCTCCGTCCCCTCTTCCCCGTCCCCATCATTCTTTCTACCCATGCCCCAACACACTCTCTCCACACTTCCCCAACAAGCTCTCTCATCCTCTGTCCCCTCCTCTCCTGCCTCTCATACTCTTCAAAACAGCACTCTCTCACCCTCAGCCTCCACCACTCTCTCGCTCTCCTTCCCCGTACCCCACCACTCTCTCTCCCCTCTTCGTCTTCAACTCAACACGCTCTCCCCATCTTCCCCACAACCCCAGCAGTCTCTCTCCCCTTCCCCTCCACACTCAGCCCAACATTCTCTCTTCCCCTCTTAACCAAATTTTCTCTCTCCACTCTTCCCCCACCACTCTCCCTCCCCCACTTGGACCTTTTCCTCTCCTGACAACTCTCTCTCACCCCTCTTCGCACATAACCCCAACATTCTGTCTCCTCCTCTTCACACCTCCTGCAGCACTCTCAACCCCTCTTCATCCATCCCCACATCACTCGCTCTCGGCCTCTTCCCCCTGCCCCACCACACATTCTCACTTTTTCTTTCCCGCACCACTCTCGCTCCTCTCTTCCCACCCCACTCTCTCCAACTCTTACGTCCTCCCGACCATTGTATATCCCCCTATTCCCCGCTCCCCCACCACTGTCTCTCCCCTCATCCCCACCTCTCTCTCTCATCCTCTTCCGCTTCCCTAACCACGCTGTCTCCAGCTCTTCCCCGTCCTCGCACTACTTTCTCTCCTCCTCCTCCCCACTACTCTTTCTCACCCATTTTCGCCACAGCTCTCCCTCCACTATTACCCTGCCCCGACCAGGATCTCTCACGTTGTCCCCCAACGACCACTACTCTTTCCCACTCAGTTCCGCCTCCCCTCCACAGCCCCTTCACCCTTTCCCCTTAACCAATCTCTCATCCCCTCTTCCCTTCCCTGAAAACTCGCCCTCCCCTTATCCCTCTCGTCTTCCCCTCTCTCTCCCCTTCCCCCAACTCTGTCTCCCCTTCTTCTCCAAAGCAACATTACTCTCTCACCCCATCTTCCCCTTCCATTCTGTCTCCCCTTCTCCCAAGCAACACGACTCTCTTCCCCTTACACTCACCATGAACACTTGGTCACCCGCTCTTCCCCACCACGCAGTCTCCCCCTCTTTACCACACCGCAATCTCTCACTCTCGTCCGCCTTCTCCCACCACAACCTTTGCCCCACTTCACCCTCTCCCCACCAACCTCTCTCGCCCACTAGCCCCTCCCCAACGTTCTGCCTCCATTCTTCCCACGACACCTCTCTCTCTCCATCTTCCCAAACGAGTCTTGCCTCACCTCTTCGCTCCACCTCTCTCTCTCTCTGCCCTCTTACATTCACCACTCTCCCTCACTTTATTTCCCGAACCACAAGCTCTCATCCTCTTCCTCTCGCCCCAACACACTCTTTCCCCTTCTCCCTCCCCGCACCTCTCTGTCTCCCCTTCCCTCCACCACTGTGTCCTCTTCTGCATGTTCCCCAAGCACTCTCTCTCCCCCTCTTCCCCAACAGTTACTTTCCCCAATTCGGTCCTCCCGCACCACTTTCCGTGCCTCTCTTCGCCCCACCACCACTCTCTCTCCCCCTCGTACACCTCCCCAACAGATTCCCTCCCATCTTCCGCTCTATCAAACCACTCTTCTCCCCCATTTCCCCATCACACTATATCACCATATTCCTCCTCCCCTACCACTCTCTCTCTCCCTCTCTTACCACACCATGGTCTCTTCCCCTCTTCACCATGAACTGTGTTGGCACAGTTTCCCCCTTTTCCCCACTCCCCCACCAGTCTCTCTCCCCCTTCCTCTCTTCCCCAGAACACTCTGTCCACTGTTTGAGAGAAGATTTGTAGCTCGGGTGCTCGTTGTTGTGGTTCTGTTTGCCGATCTTGGAGTTTCTATTGCAGACGTTTGGCCCCCTATCTCGGTGACATCCTCAGTGCTTGGGAACCTCCTGTGAAGAGCTTCTGTGATGTTTCCTCCGGCATTTATAGTGAGTCCACTATTCCTGCCTCCCGCCACCACTTTCCCTCCCCTCTTCCTCGTCCCCACACCACTCTCTCTTCCACTCTTCTCCCTCAACACTCTCTCTCCTTCCTCTCACCCCTACCGCACGTCCTCTGCCTCTTCCCCCTCGTGCCAACACTCTCTCTCCCTTTCCCCTCTACCAACGCTCTCCCACCCCTCTTCCCCATCCCACACTACTCTGTCTACTAGCTTCCTGCCTCCTCACCTCTCTCTTTGCTCCTCTTCCCCCTCCCACACCACTCTCAACCTCTTTTAACCCCTCTCCACAGAGCACTCTCTCGCCCTCATGTTTCCTTCCCCTCCAATCTTTCTCGCCGTATTCACCCCTCTGCCACCACTCTCACTCCGCCTGATGCCCCCACCACACACTCTCACACTCTTCCACCCTTCCACACAATCTCTCTCGCCTTCTAACACCAAACCACTTTCTCGTCTCCTCTTCCGCCCACCACCCCCTCTCTCCCCTCTTCCTTTCCACTCTCCCCCATTGTTTTCCCTTTCCATCACACTCATTCCCTTCATTCTCTCTCCCTCTTCTCTCATACACCACCACTGTCTCTCCACTCCTCCCCACCACACTCTCTCCGCCTCTTCACACCTCATCTCACCCTCTCTACCCATCTTCCTCACCCACACACTCTACCACACTTCCCCCACCACGCCATTCTCCCTGCCCCTATTACCCCCCTCTTACCACACTCTCTCCAACTCTTCCCCCACGATTTTCTCTCTCCCCTTCTTCACCCTGCCCTCACCACTCTCTTCCCCTTCTTCCCCTCCACACACCACGTTTTCTCCACCTCTTCACCCCTCCCAACTTCACTCTCTCCCCTCTTCCTCCTTCCTCCACTACTCTGCCCCTTCTTCCTCCCTCCATTACTGTCTCTCCACATGAACCAACCACACACTTTCCCCTCCCACAACTGTCCCCATCTTCATCCCAACACTTTCTGCCCTCCCCACCACCGCTGTCCTCCACTCTTCCTCAACCTTCTCTCTTCCCCTCTTCCTCACCCCATTCTACCCCCTTCCACAATGTTCTCTCCCCCTCCTTCCCCTTCCTCTCTCCCCAGAGCACTCTTTCACCCCTCTTCACACATATCCACAACATTGTCTCTCCTCCTCTGCTCCCCCAACACCACTCTCAACCCTCTTCACCCATCCCCTCACCAATCGCTCTCAGCCTGTTCCCCCTCCACACCACACTCCCTCCGCCTCATCAACTCTATGACAACACACTCTCCCCCACTTTCCCCCACCACACTCTCTCACCCTCTTCCCCCTCCTCACTATCGCCCCACCCTCTTCCCCAACATTCTCTCTCCCCTCTTCCCAATACCACTTTCTCTCCCCTTCTTTCCCCTCCTGCAACAAGCTCTCTCCCCCTCTTGCCCCCAGCACTCTCTCCCCCTCTTCCCACCAGCACTCTCTCTCCCCATTACCCCTCCCCAACCTCTCTCTCTCCCCTTTATCCCAACCTCTCCGCAACACTCACTCTACCCCTGTTCCCCAACCACTGTGTCTCGCCATCTTCACCCGTCCCCAACACTGTCAAACCCTCTTCCCAATCCCCACACCACTCTCTCTCTCCATTCTTCGCTCCTCCCATAACTCTCTCTCCATCTCTTCCCCCTCCAATGTCTATCCCCTCTTTCCCCTAACAACTGTCGTTCCTCTCTTCCCACCACAATTCTCTCATCACTACCCCCAGCACGCTCTCCACCTCTTAACCACCTCCCCCAACACTACATCTCCCCCACTCTTCCATTCCCCACCACTTATTCTCCCCCTCATTCACCCACCCCCACAAATCTCTATCCACTCTTGGCCCCTCCCCTTCAATCTTCCTGCACTTCCCCAACACTCCTCCACTCACTGTCCTCCTCTTTCGCCCACCAAACTCTCACTGCCCTTATTACCGCTCACCTAAACTCTCTCTCCACCATCCCCACCACTATCTTTCATCTCTTCCACACTCACCGCACTTCTATCTCTCCCCATCTTACCCACTCACCCATTGCTGTCTCTCCCCCACACTCCCTCCTCCCGCTTGTGTCTCTCCTCCTCTTCAACCCAACACCCTCCCTAACACTCTTTCTCCCCTCGCCCCGTCCGGCACCACTGCCTCTCTCCTTCTCTTCCCTCCTTCCACACCCCACCACACTCTCTCCCGTCTTCTTCCCTCAACCCATCGCGCTCTCCACCGCTTCCCCTGCCCCTCACCGCTCCCTCGCCGCCTCTTACCCACACATCCCGCCACTCTCTCTTCCCACCAACACTCTCTCTCACTCCTTCTCCCCACTCCTCTCTCCTACTCTTACCCACTGCCCCACCGTTCACACTCCTACTCTTTCCCCACCAGCACAACACTCTCACGCCCTCTTCACCCCGTCCCCACCACACTCTCGCGACATCTTCCCTCTCCCCTACCACTCTCTCCCCTCTTCCACACCACTACTCTCTCTTCACCTCTTCTGCTCATAATGTGCTCTTCCTATTTTCACTTCTACCCCAACACTCTCACTCCGACTTCACTCATCACTGTCTCCCCTTTTTACCCTCCCCATCATTCTTTCTAACCCTCTTCCCACCATCACTCTCTCCCCTTCATTCCCACTTCCGCACCACTCTCTGTACCCCTCTTCCCCAATATTCTCTCTCCCTTTCATCGCCCCACCACTCTGTCTATCCTTCGTCCCACTCCCACGCTCTCCCCCTCTCTTCCCAATCCCGCACTTTCTCCCTCTTAAACCCTCGTCTACCAGTCTCTCCCTCCCCTGTTCCCACATCTCCACCACTCTCTCTCCCCGTCTTGCCCCCTCCCCCACTCTTCCCCCTCTTCCCCGCTCATCCCACCAATCTTTCTCCCCCTCTCCCCATCACCACTCTCTCTGCCTGTCTTCCCACCGCAACTCTCTCTCATCTCTCTCCCCAACACACTCTCTGTCCCTCTTATAAGCCCTCCCCGACACTGTATCTGCCCCACTTCCCCATCTCACTACACTCTCTCTCACAATCACCCCCACAAGTCTCTCTCCCCTTCATGCCCCTCCATCCACCTCTCCACCACTTGCAACCACCACACCACTGCCTCACCCCTCTTTCAATCTCACCACACCTCTCGCTGTCCCCCTCTTACATGCGCCCAACAACAGTACTCTCTTTCCCTCCTCCCTTTCACGACACCAATCTCTCCCCCTCCTCCCCTAACCCGACCACTCTCTGTCCTCATCTTCCTCGTCCTCCCACCGCTATCTCTTCCCCTCTTCACCCCACCACACTGTCTGCACATCTTTCCCCACTCCCTCTCTCACTCTTTCCCTGTCCCCACCACTCTCTCTTCTCCTCTTCCCTCCGCCCACACCAACACACTCTCTTCCCTTCCCCACACCACTCTCTCTGCCCCTCTTACCTGCTGCACCCATCACTCTTTCTTGCCACCACCACTGTCTCATCTCTTCTCCCCAACCTGCTCTCCCCCTCTTACCATATACCCCCAACACTCTCACTCTTTCTCTTTCCCCACCTGCGCAAATCTGTCACGCCCTTTTCACCGCTTTCCCACCACTCTCTCTTGTGACCTCTTCCCCCACCTTACCCTCTCTCCCTGTTTCCCCACCATTCTCTCTCCACCCCTTCTCCATCACTCTCTCTCCTCCTCATCCCACACTATTCTCTCTTCCCCTCTTCTGACCACAACGTGCACTCCCCTTTATTTAAATCTTCTTCCACCACTCTCACTCCCTATCTTCCCACATCACTCTCTCTCCACCTCTTCCTAGCATCACTCTCTCTCCCCCTCTCACCCCTTCCCCCAATCTCTCCCCTCCATCACCCCGCCGCTCTCTTCCCCTTCCCGGCCTGCCCCACCACTCTTTCCCCTCTTCCCCGCTCCTCCCACCAATCTCTCTCACCATCTTGCCTCACAAATCTCTCTCCCCAACTTGTCCACACCTCACACTGCCCTCCTCTTCACCGTCACAAACCTCTTTCCCACTCTTTCCCCGACCACACTCTCTGCCCCTCTTCAGCCAACCACACTCTGTCACTATTTCCGCACCAGTCCCTCTTCCCCTTTCCCCCACCAAGCTCTCTCCCATCATTACTCGACCAATCTCTATCCTCCTCTTCCACACCATGCTCTGTTCCAACCTTCCCCACCACTCTCATTACCCCACTTCCTCACCCATTAACTCTCCCTGAATTCCCCCAACCCACCACTCTCTTTCCCCCTTGCCCCCAACACAGTCCATCCTCCTCCAACCCCAGCGCTCTCTCTCCCCTCTTCACGCCGTCCTCTCTTTCAACTCTCCCTCTCCATTTTCCCAAACCTCTTTCCTCCCCATTCCCTCACCACTCTCTTTCACGACTCCTCCCACTCCCTCCTTCTCTCCCAACACCCAACTCCCTCTTTCTGCCTTTTTGTCTCTCTCCACTCCACACCCTTTCTCCGACACTCCTCTCTCATCTCTCATTCTCTTTCTTCCAAGTTTTTTCTTTCCCCCACTCTCTGTCTCTCCTTCTTCCCAAATCGCTCCTTCATTTGCAACTCGTTCTCCCTTCTGACCACTCTTGCTCTCTGTCCCCACTCCTTCTCTCCTCCCCACAATTCATCTCCCCCAGAATCTCTCTTTCTCTCCCTATCCCTATTGTCTCTCGCAGCACCCTCTCATTCTCTCCCCGGCTCTCACAGCCCCATGCTTTCTCTCTTATCCAGCCTCTCTCTCTTTCCCAATCTCATTCTGATCCTCCTGCTTTCTCTCTACATCCCCACTGTTTTTCTCGCCCCTCTTTATTCTCACTCTTTCACCACTCTCTCTGTACCCCCACTCTCTCACTCACTCCCATTCAGTCTCTGCTCACCATACTTTCTCTAGCCTCTCCATTCTCCCACCGCCTGTCGCCGCCCCTACTTGCTCTTTTTGTCCTCCACATATTCTCTGTAACACCCCTCACTCTAGCTACCATCCCAAACTCTTCCTCTGCCACCCACAGACTCCCCACAAATCTGGCTCTGTATCCAAATCTCTCTCGCTCTCCCTGACCACTCTCTCTGCTAATTGCTCCCTCTCCGTATAAACGCTCTCCCACGCACTACTCCCTTCCTCCCCTTACAAGCATTCTGTCTCCCCCCATTCACGCCCCTCTTTATCCCTCCCCACTCTGTCCCCCACCCTTTTTTCACACCCCACTCTCTATTTCTTGCCCTATTCTATATTCCTCATTCTGTCCATCTTTTTCGCTCCCCCACTTTCTCTCACTGACTCCCAACGTCTCTCCACCCTCGTTCTCTCGCACCCCACAACTCGTCATTCTCTCCCTTCCCACTCTCTCTCCACTCCTCCCTCTCCTTTCCCACTCTCAATCCCCACCCCCTCACCATCTCCCAGTCTGTCTCTCCCTCCCACAATCATTGAATCCCGACAGTCTGGAAAGGAACCCTTCAGCTAACAAGTTCACACCGATCCTCAAAAAGTAACCAACCCAGTCCCATTCCTCAACCCTTTTCTCTGCATTTGCCAATAACCAACAGATCTCTGAACACAATGTGTAATTTAGCATGGCCATTTCACCTAACCTGCACATCTTTTAATTGTGGAAGGAAACTGATGCATGCGGCAGAAACCCACGTGTCCACACAGACAGCTGTACTGGAATCGAACCCGGGCCCATTGCGTTTTGAGGTCGCAGAGCTAATCATTGAGACACAATGCTCTTTCACACTTCCTCTCTGCCACACTCGACCACACCATTACTCTCTCTCATTGTCCCAATCCCTCTCCCGCAACCTCTCTCAATCTCTCTCCTTAACCCTCTACGCTCCCTTATTCCCGCTCGTCCACTGATTATCTCTCAGTCGTTCCCTTTCTCCCGCTTCCTCTGTTTAACATTTTGTCTCCGTTCTTCACTCCTTCCTCTGTCCGCTTTTCTCACTGTTTCTCTCTTGCTCCCTCCCTGTCCCTCTGTCTCATTCTCTCTACCTCCCACTGTCTCGCTCTTTCTCTCTATCCATCTCAGTGAATATCTCACTCTGTCTGTCATTCTCTCTCTCGTTCCATTCCTCCCACCCTCTGTCAGTCTTTCTCTCCCTCAGCCCGTCCTTCCCTCTCCCTCTGTCTGACTCACTCTCTCGCTCCTCCCTTCTCCAGATCTGAATGTCTCTCTATCGCTGTCGCTCCCTCACTCATCCATCTTCCTTCTCTCTGATTCGATCTTTCTCTCCATCACACACTCTCTGCCTCTGACTCTTTGCCTCTCTCTACCGCTACTAACATCCCTTTCTTCTATCTCTCTCTGCACACCCCCGACTCTTCTCTATCCTGCCTCTTCCTGTTTCTCGGCTGAAAATGTGTTGCTGTAAGAGCGCAGCAGGTCAGGCAGCATCCAAGGAAAAGGAGATTCCACGTTTCTGGCATAAGCCCTTCTTCAGGCTTATGCCCGAAACGCCGAATTTCATGTTTCTTGGATGCTACCTGACCTGCTGCGCTGTTCCAACAACACATTTTCAGCTCTGATCTCCAGCATCTGCAGACCTCACTTTCTCCTCTTCCTGTTTCTCTCCTACCCTCCTCTCCTTTTGTTTGCCTCTCTCTCTCTCTTTCCACTACCTGATACTCTTCTCCCTCCCCTATCCTTTTCCGCTGACTGACACCCTCTCTGCTTTGCTCACTCTTCCTCTTATGTCTCTTTCTCCCCAACCTCCCTCGATTTCTCTCTGATTGAAACTTTCTCCCTTCCTCATATCTGACACACTCTCGCTAGTCCTTCCCTCACCCTCTGTCTCATACACGGAGTAGGGAGTGTGGAGAGGCTACTTGGAAGTAGAGAAGATGGAGAAAATTAATGTTTAGGAGGAGTGAGAAAATGGCGGAGAGATGGAAAGGTGGAAGGTAGACAGAAACAGCAGAAGCCTGAGTAACAAGGTGACAGGGAGAGAAGTGTGGAGGCAGGTAGAAAAACCGAGAGGTGAGAAAGGGAGAGCGAGAGAGACAAAGAGAGACAGAGAGAGCGCGATACAGAGACACACACAGAGTGGGAAGAGAGCTGTGACAGGGAGAGGGGGAGTGAAAACGAGAGTGTGTAGAGAGAGGGAGAGAAATGAGCATAAACAGAGGAAAAGGAAAAGTGGACAATCTGCAAGAAAGGAGCGGGGGGCGTAGACCGAGAGAGAGAGAGAGAGAGAGAGCTACAGAAGAATGTGGTTGATTGGAGATGGGGGGAGCGGGGTAGAGAGATGAATTCTGCTGAACTCCAGGTCGGAGTGCGGGACCCAGAGGTGAAAGCATGGACAGATAGACTTAAACCAAACTCCTGAACGTAGACCCAGGTCCCCTATCCGACCCTGCGGACCAGGGTTTGGGGCTGTGTCTGTCTCTTTGCAGCTCAGATTTTTGAACACGCAGACAAACAATAACATCGTTCATTCTGCTGCTTGGCTTTTTCTACTGAACATTTTTATTGTTTACAAATTGAAGTCGTCCATACAGTCCGTAGGATGGTGCATTTTTTTCATTTGGAGAAATATGGAAATGTATCCCTGTAACCTCTTGTGGGACACTTTTGGACAAACCAACGCTTAACCTAAGTTTATTGCCGTAGGGACAGGCTCTTCAATTTGCTGAACAATTGGACTAAATTGGGAAAGTCCCGCATGGATTGATTAATGAGTGAATTTCATTGATTTATGGATTGATTAATGAGGGCATTTCATTGATCGATGAATATGGTAGAAAGGATATATCACCAGATTCTTCAACTGCTGTCTGAACTTAGTCTGGGTCACGACATAAATCGCAGTGTTTGTGCAGCAACTGAGGAGCTGCAGCATAACGCCCAATTCCCGCACAAAGGGATGTAGATAAACAGACCAAAACCCAATATTATACATCCGGTACCATATGGAACGCACCATTAATATTGACCATAGCAGGATAAAATTGGCCGAGATTACAAATAATAAAATGATGGATTTTTTTCGATTTCTCATTTCTGTGTCAGACTGAGCGTCTCCACTGGTGTGAGCACGGAGTCTCCTGCGGGATTGGCTGGTTGCTAGAATGTATCTGACGGTAAAAACATTGAACAGCAGAATCAGGAGAAATGGGATGGCCGGGTTTAGAATGTTGTGAAGGAACTCTATTGCGACCCAAACACGGGATTTATAAACAGCGGGTGTTATATAACAAAACCATGGGATGTTCTCCAACAGGTAGTAACCTTCAAGCATAAAATACCAGAAAATGTTTTTTAAACAGCTCAGGATAGTCACTGTTCCAAGAACTATAGCCGCCGTTTTCTTACTGCAATATTTCCTTTTCAGTTTCTGGCAAGAAAGAGCCACAAAACGATCAAAAGTGAAAGTAACGGTGAACCAGACAGAACAGTCAGTGGCTGCATAAAGCAGGACGGCGTGAATATTACACACGCGGATGAAGTACAAGAAATAAAACTGTTCACGATAAACAATCGGAATGCATTTCAACATCACATCGAGAACAATGACCAGTAGATCTGCCACCGCCATGGCTCCCAGGTAACGAATGACACATGGAGACAACCCACAGTCTTTGCAAAGCAGGACGTAGATCGTCATTACGTTAGCTGTGAGGAAGGAAAACTAATAAATTATACATTAACCTGAAGGCAAAGTGACCTGTTTTACTGAGGAGCAGGAAAATGGACCTCATTTCTGATGAACGGCTTCTGCTCAAAGCATCGATTTTCCAGCACATCTCTAAACTTGACTCTGATCTCCCGCATCACCAGTCCTCACTTTTCCCCAGTGTTTTGAGGACCAGTGAGGTTTTCAGATGTGTCACTGTATTCAGAGATTTATTCATTGGAGCAAAAGTTAATATTGTGAAGGTCAGAATTACTGACAAAACTCTGACGTAAATCACCAGAACTCTCACTCCCAAAACACACAGAGACAGATCCAGAAGAACTAATGTTTTCTATAGCATTCCAACACATTCAATCACTAGAAAGCAGACACAGGTCACTTCGTTCCAGTTGTTAATATGAAGGGTGAAAAAGTGGCTGTACTGAAAGATTCGCTCCCAATTCCTTGACGACAAACGGAGGTTGGATATTTCTGTCTGTCAGTCCACGTTGTGGGTAACCCTCCATCATAAAGGAATGCGAGCACAGAGTAAACGCATTATCCCATTTAAATACCGGAAGGACTTTAGAACGATGTCCCATTCTCTCTGGAATGTGATCTCTCCCCTCGGGATCTTAGCTTTTTTATCTTGAATTTACTGACATCTAGCAGTTGTAAAAATAATGTCAGGAATCGATCATTCGGGAGAATGTAAGTTATAGAATGTTTAACGGAATGACAGTTACTGAATGTTCTGGGGAATGATGATTTTAGAATGTTCCAGAGAATAGCAGTTATCGAGTTAGATTAGATTACCTACAGTGCTGAAGCTGGCCATTTGGCCCTGAAAGTCTCAACTCTCTGAAGTGGAACACACCCTGACCCACTCCACAACCCCATCCTTACCCTTGAGTAATGCACAGAACACTATGCACTATTTAGCATGGCCGATTCACGCAACCTGCACATCCTTTTATTGTGGGAGGAAACTGGAGCATTTACAAAAAGTCAACACAGACGGGGGGGAGAATTTGCAAATACGACACAGACAGTTGCTCATGGTGGGAATCGAGCGTGGGTCCCTGGTGCTGGAAGGCAACAGTGCTAAACACGTATACACTGTGCCCCAACATAGAATGCCCATGAGAATGTTCTGGATAATGTCAGTTCAGGAATGTTCCAGACAAAGTTGTTTATAGAATGTGCCGGGGAACATTACTTATAGAATGTTCCAAAGAACATAAGTTACACAATGATCCTGTGAATGTCATCATAGACTGTTCCAGAGAAAATCAGTTATGGAACGTTGATCTGGAGAATGTCACTTAGAAAATGCTCCAGAGAAAGTCAGTTAGAGAATGATCCAGAACAAGTCTGTTATCTAATTTTCTGGAGAACATCGGTTATAAAATGCTCCAGAGTGGAGAACGTTGGCTTTGTAATGTTCCAGAGAACATCAGTTATGAAATGTTCTGGAACAAGCTGATTATAGAATGTTTTGGAGAACGTCGGTTATACTACGTTCCCACAAACGTCAGGTAGAGACTGTCTCGGAGTAGGTTAGTTTTAGATTGTCGAATATGAAATGTTGGTTGTAGAATGCTCTGTGTCATGTTGGTTAACGAATGTTTTGCATAAAGTTGGTTATATAATGTTCCGAGGAATGTTCGGGTATAGAATGCTTCAGGGAATGTCAGTTACAGAATGTTTGAGAGGAAGTGGGTTATAGAAAGTACCGGAGAACGTAGATTATAGAATGTTCTGGGAATGTCATGCCAGTACTATTATGGGGAACGCCGGGCACAGCATGTGATGGACTCATAAAGGCCAACATCACAAAGGACCTACGGCTCATTGCGAGACCCACTCAAATGTGCAGTGGGAATATATCCCCAAACTCAATCGAACTATCACCCTGTACACGAAATGAATAAGATAAAAATAAGAGGTCAGAAATGCTATATAAGATCGTCTTTAATGATTATGTCAATGTTATCCTTATCCAGCTATTTTTCCCCTACTCATTTTCAGTTCTCGCATTCCCAGCTTTAAAATGTTCAGAATATTCAGTTCCCAGTATTGGTCACCCTGTCTATCTAATATTATTAAATCACATTCATTTCCCTCAATGCATGCATTCATTTTCTCAGTCTGTTTTAAGAATACAACAGACATTCTGATAGGATGACTTCCATTCAGTTTTGTAACCTATTATTCCATGCTCCGTTGTCTCCATTATTCCTGACTTTGCGGTGTCAGGAAACAGTTTGATATCATCATACTCACAGAATCAGACTTGATGGTTAATGTTTCATGAAGCCCTGTCACCATCCCTGCATATATCCCGTTCCACTGGCAGGACAGACTCACCAGTGGTGAGGCGCCATTGGATACAGTCAGGGAATGAGTTACCCTGGAATTTCCCAACATTATTTACAGAACCAGGTAATTTCATTTTAACAGTTCAGAGATGGTCAAAGAAACTTCCTTATGATGGACATCTACTACCCTCCACACCTCACCTCCATGATATCGCAGTTCCCAAGATGTTGAAATCAAACTAACATTGGGCTGGGTAAAGACACAGCACGTGCTCACGGCGTTGTGCTGCAATGATCATCACCAAGAGTGTCTCTATATTTCCACCACTGACTGAGCAGGGTGAGGACTCAAATACACAGCAGCAAGACTGTGGGGAGTGAAGGGGGAACGAACAAGAGTGAAACATTCTCGCCAAACTACTTGTCACAGGTGGACATTTGCTGAACAGATGCTGTAGGAAACTGGGCATCCATGAGGCTCTGAGGATTTCATAGAGTCTGTAAATAAACAAGCAATTGAAAACAAATTGGAAGATGGGATATAACATGCGTGAATGCTAACCTGTGAATTTTTCAGGAAGAATTAAAGGCTGCATCATACTTAAATGGAGAGAGATTACAGGACTTAGTGATACAGTTTGTACTGGAGGGTTCACTCTGACCCGTTCAGACATTGAACTATTGCTCCATCTTCCTGATGCAATACTCGCTGGCGTTCTCCGTGCCTTACTTGCTCTCCGAACAGATGGCATATTATGATCAGATTGCTTGATTTTGGGGTGTAATGAGGGGAGAGTGTTTTGAGCCTTGTATCAAGCGGACGACCTTTATTCGACAGACCACCCTTTCTTTCTGCATGGGGAACAAAAGACGTTGGGAATGGCTCACTGCTTCTGAATGAAGTGGTCGTGGCTGCTGCCAGGGAAGCGGGTGTTCAGAAGCATTATGTACTGTGCTTAAAAACACTGCAACATCAATGGAGCTAGACATGGAGGGTCCAATAGCAAGAATGAGAACATAAACTAAAGGCAGTATCAGATCAGCTGAAATTGTTAGTTTTATCAAATTGCTAATCCACCACACCGAACCATTAACCCAGAGGAGATACCTGTTCAGCACAGTGCACATTGCATATCAAGATCAGTTTGATCCAACCAAGCAATCTGCCACGTGCAGAAAACTGCTGACCACAGAAGTGCATTGACCTATGAACCCGGACTGGATGCCTGTCCAGCTCAGGGAGCTATGCAGATCACAGCATTACATTGATCAGTAAACTCCGGCGACATATTTGTCTTGCACTTGAAGCTGTGCAGGCCGCTGCAGTGCATTAATCTATAAACCTGGACTAGATATCTGTCCAACACCGGAAGCTATGCAAAGCACAGCAATACACTGATTTATAAACCCGAACGTGATATTTCACCAGCACAAGGAGCTATACAGATCACTGCAGTGCATTGATCTATAAACCCAGACATGATATCTTTCCAGCACAGGAAACTTTGCGGACCACAAAAGTGTAATGATCTTTAAACCTAGACTAGATATCTGTCCAGCGTCGTGAGCTACGCAGACTACTGCAGTGCATCGATCTACAAAATCAGATTGGATATATGTCCAGTACAGAGAGCTATGCAGACCATAACAGTGCATTGATCTATAAATCTAAACTAGATGTCAGTCCAGCAAAGGATTTTATGTAGACCACAGCAGTACAAATGTATTCAGGCCTCTCTGATTGAAGCACTTTGGAAGACGTTAAGACGAATTTTATCGCACTTTATCGAACATTAAACTTTTTTTATATACCCTTCCAAATTATACATAGAATGGATTGCAATGGCCTTAGAAAAGCCCAATTTTAGCATATGGGCCAGCAGTGGGCTTGTTAGAGTCATGCAGACATGGAGTAATAGAGTCCCACAGCAAGGAAACAAGTCTTTTGGACCAAATTGATCCATGATGATCAAAATCTCCAAATATGCAACCCCATTTTCCTGCACTTCGCCCAGATCCTTCCTAACCTTGCCTATCAATGTGTTTGTCCAAATGCATTTAAAATCTTTCTAACGTACCCGCCTCAACTCCTTCCCCGGGCAATCATTCTATTGGCGCACTACTCAATATGTAAAAAATTAACCATATTGTACCCTTTTAGTCTTTCCCCATTAACATAAATACGACCCTTCTCACTCTCGATTCCCACATGCTAAGAAAAAGACTGGAAGTGTTCACACTATCCATGCCTCTTATGATGTTATGCACCTCTAGAAAGCCCCCTCTCAGTCTTCTACACTCGAAAGAAAAGAAAGCATAGCTTGCCCAAACTCTCCCTGTAGCTCAGACTGTTGAGCCCAGGCAACTCTCTTGTAAATTTCTTCTGCACTCTATTCAGTTTAATAGCATCTTGCCCTTAACAGTTGCGAAATAAGACAGGGCAATTGACTGAGCCGTTAGAGTAGGAGCACGTTAGGTCCAGTGATTAAAATTATTATAATTTTAATATAATTCTGGAATAGGATAGACCTGGTCAACAAGTTTACGTTATAATCTTGTGCAACGTCCATTTAGACAGCATTAGGCAGGAACGTTGAAAAGATGATTGGGGGAATTATTCACACGTCTTCTGGTATGTGGGAGTCTTCCAAAAGCGATATAATGAGAGGTCAGGGACAACATGTTCCTGTCAGTGTGAGGGCAATGTCAGCAGGATTAGGGAACAGGACATTGCAGAAAATATTAAGGCTCAGGATAAGGAATAAAATGTATAGGCTGTTGGGATCAAGGGAAATCCTCAAGGAGCAGCGGGATGTAGACTGATGGGAGAAACCACGAGATTGAAAAGGCGGCATGAGACAGTTTTGGCAAATAAAGTTGACAAGAATCACAAAAGATTCCACAAGTATATCATTGGCAATGGAGTAACTAGGGAGCGAATCGGCCCCCTTAAAATTCAAAAGTCATCTTGGTATGGAGCCACAGGAGATGATTTCCCTCGACAACATTTATTGCCACGTGAACTCATGTGAGGACAATGTAAAGTCTACAACTCTCCAGATGTGACGCAATCTTATGGACATTGTTTCCCTCCCCCTCAAGGGACAGAATCTTGGTACAAAGCTGAAAAATAAAGCAAATGCAGTAAAAATGGAAAATGTTACGGCCCTTCCTGTTAAAGTGGAAAAACACAGAAACACAGTTCACAGTTCAACGACACAGTTCATAAGCGCCTCGCCATGCTGCGTTCACACTCCTCGCAAAGACCCGACTAATTCCGCTGCCTTATAGCATGGTCCAGCCTCGATGGGTGACATCTGCCACTAATATATCACTTCAGTATTTACTGAGGAGAAAGGCACGGAAGCTCAGGAACACGGGAAATTAAATCTATTATTTCGAAATGATGCCACATTAAGAAGAAATAAAAGGAGGGAGTATGAATAGGATAAATAGACAAAGTCTCTACCCTGGGGTGGGGGAGTCCGGAAATAGATGACATAAGTTTAGGGTGAGAGGAAAGTGACATAAAAGGGATCTAAGGGTCAACCTTTTCTCGCAGAGGATGGTACATGTTTGAATGAGCTGTCAGAAAAGTGGTGGAGTCTAGAACTCTTGCAACATTTATAAAGTATCTGGATGGGTAAATGAATCGGAAGGATTTCTAGGCATATGGGCACGATCCTGGCAGATCGGACTAGTGTGGGTTGATATGTTTGGCCGGCATGGACATGTTGGACTGAAGGGTCTATTTTCGTGCTGAAAATCTCTATGAATCTATGACTCTAAGAAGTGCTGGAGGTCTGAAAATGCATAACCGTAGAAAAATAACCAGGATTTGTTTATGTACTCCAGGTCATTATGAGAAGCTTTCGAAAAAATTGGAGGGCCATTAGCCGAAACATTTTCGTTATTCTCTACCGTTATGATAAATGGTCCCTGGGCCAGAAACATTAACTCTGATTTTTCTGCACAATGTTTTCAATGATATGATGCAGTCTGGAGTTTTGAGATGAAAGAAGAGACAGGAGAGTCTGGGATTATTTTTTCCCATTTGTTTGGGAGGCGAAGAACATATTGTGGCTTATAAAAGGCTTATGTGCATTGGTAAGGTGAATAGTTAAGTCTTTACCGATGGGAGAAGTGTCCAAAACCAGACAGCATCGGTTTAAGATGTGTGGCAAGAAATTTCAAAGGGATCCAAGAGGCAGTTCTTTCTCAGAGAGGATGGTGCTTATATATAACAAGTTGTCAGAAAAAGTAGTACAGGTGAGTACAACTACATCACTTAAAATTCAATTAAATGGAGACATGAAGTGAAATGATTAGATGGGGTGTTTGTGAAACGCAGGCAAATAGCACGAATTCCGTATACGAAACCTGGTGAGCATGGACGAATTTTACTCTATTATCCCCCTTTCATTGCCAATTCTTCAATGACCTCAATTCATTTTCACGTCAAAAATCCTCTTTAAATACTTGCAATGATCTCTGAACTTTCTTGAATAGAGAATTCCTGGCATTCCTGTGGTGCGTTAGACCACGGCGGCATCAGCAGCAGAGTTGTATTCAACTACAATCTGCAACTTTTTTTTGCCTGGTATAATCCTTGAGTTCCCGATTATCATCATGTATGGTTCAGTGACGAGTGCAGGTAAACAGGCCAGACTCAGAACCATGTGTACCTAAAACTGATGATACCCCGTTGATCGTCAGGGTGCTCTGGTTTCGGCGCACAATCAGAAGATCTGCAGGACAGGTGAATGGACCTAGCTAAATTTCCGACAGTGTTAGGTGCAGTAGTCAGGGTAAAAAATAAGTTTGGGGAATGAGTCTGGGTGGGATCCTCTCCAAATGGTCAATATGGATTTGTTCGGCCTAACGGCCAGTTTCCATGCTTTGGGGAATCGGATCAGTCCAATGTTCTGTGGTTCTGCCGCATCCGTTCATAAATGATGATGAACTATTAAACAAATCGCCGAAGGAAAGTGTTCCACAAATATATCCATCGTAAATAATGGAGCAGCTCTGTACATTAGCGTAACAGTCAAGGATGTAATGTCTGCACAATCCTCAGCCAGAAGTTTTAAGACAGTGATCCAGCTCACCCTCATCATGGTGTCCACAGAGTCACAAATGACAGACTACAACTAATTCGATTCGCTTCACGTGACATGAAGAAACAGCTGAACGCTGTAGGTATGACAATGGCCATGGGCCTCAACACCATTCCTGCTGTTTCAATCCAGCTCCAACTCTGACAGCTACCTGGCAATTTGAAAAGTTACTCAACTATGTCTCGGCCCTCGAGAGGAGAAACGTTACTATCTGAACAATTGCCACCCCCTCAGTTCCCATTATGACAAGTAAATTGGTGAAAATGTCTTTTTGACACAGCACAGAAATAACCCACATAGTGTGGATTCCAACGTGGAGGTTGTACGATCATGGAAATGTGACTGGATTACTAATTCACACAAGTCTATTGTCGTGGAAGCTGGTGAAAGTCGCAAGCAAATACGTAAATGTGAAGATCTCAAATCTGGTGTCAGTGACAGTGACATTGTTGATTGCAAACTCTAATTTGCATCACCAATGCCCTTTCAGGAATTGAATGTCCCATGCTTCCTTGGTCGAGTGTAAACGTGACTCCAGATACATAGATCTGTAAGAAAATATTCACTTGTCACCGAAACGGCCAAGCAAGACACATTACATCAGACTGTTCCGAGGTGTTAAAGGAGCAAACTGGAATGAACATACGACCAGTCTCGAAAAACGACAAGGGAAACAGAGTCCTGGCGAACCTGTAGAAACTTCCTTCCTAACGTCTGAAAACTTGTTTCAACATTTACAGGGCTTTCCTGCAGACTGCACAGAGATATCGGGAATGGAGTAGGCCATTCAACACATTGAGCCTCCCCCATTCTCGTTCAAAGTCGAACATTTCCTCAACGCACTTTACCCACATGACGTTCATATCCCGTATTGTCGAAGAGTGTGGCGTTGGAAGGAGAAATAGCAGCCCTGGGAGTTTCCGAGGAGCAGGACAATCAATATTTCGACCATAAGCCCTTCATCAGAAACGAGGGCATGGCAGGGTTGGGCAAGGAGCCTGACAAGCTCCCTTCGCCTATCCCACTTGGCCTCTTCCTTCACACTTTACCACTCCACCCAGTCCTCCATCTTATCAATTTGACCCATCACCTTCATTCTCAGTTCGCTTCTCCTCAGCTCCAATGCCCACCGTCCTAAATAAATTTCAACCTCATCCCCCGCACGCCATTTCGAGTGAAGGGTAATTTAGCATGGCCATCCGACCTATCCTGCACATCTTGAAATACAAGGAGGAAACTGGAGTACTCAGAAAATCCATGCAGGCGCTGGAGAATGTGTAAACTCAATATGGTCGCCTGTGGCTGGAATTGAACACGTGTCTCTGGCACTGCCAACCACTGTCTGCATAGTGAAGCAGCAGCATATCCTTGTTTCTGGGTACCTTTCCTTCACGACGTGATTGTAATAACCAGTACACTACAGAAACACAGCATGGCCGCTGATCCACTGATGTTCCTATGCTGTCTCGCATCACAGATTACATTGGGATACTCAGGTTACATTTTGCTGTGTTCAATTTAAACAGAACTTGCTCGCACCATGATTCAGCATAACAGATTACCAACAAAACTGGCAGTGGTGAGATTCGCAGCAACACCTACTTTTGGACAGAAACTTAAATCCTGCGTCTTAGTCTGCTCGGAAAAGCTTACAAACGAATGTGAATGTGTGTGCATGATTTGAATCCAGCTCCCAAGGACATCGCTGCATCACTGCATAGGAAAGCAATTATACCAGTGTGCCATCGCCTAAACTGAACCCACACATTCTCAGGATGAAGGGCTGTTGCTCAAAACGCTGGTCTTCCTACTCCTTGGATGCGGCTTGGCTCGCTGTGCTTTTCCAGCACCACTCTAACGTGGGCTCTATTTTCCAGGATCCGCAGTCCTCACTTTTGCCTATTCTCTGATGGGGGTCAAACCCAGGCAACAGGAGTGGCAGCACTGTTTCCTGTAACTGTCAACAGCTGTGCCCTTCTACATTATCAGTTCGAATCAACAATCTGCTGGAAAAGCAACAAGGCATTTGCGAGTAATTGAAATAAGGAATGATTATTGTGAGCTGCGCGCGCTGCTCGGGTTTGAAGCCCGAATCTACTTATTTACAAAGCCGGAATTGTATTCAAGTAAGCCACGATGTCACCATAACTTGGGGTTGTTCCAATGCCTATTAAAATTTACAAGAATGACAGATGATCTTGTTTTAAGGTTCAGAAACAGATGACAATCACACAGCGAACTGAGAAGTCCATTCCACTTCTCAAACCTGAACACAGGGGCAGCAAAATTAGGTTCTTCGACACTGTTACAACAAATGAGGAGAGCGATTAATTCCTGTATCTTGATATACAGGTTCAGAAAGAGGCCAAACAACCCCTCCACACGGCAACCATAATAGGGCATGTCGCACCTGCATCCTGTTAGAAGATGAGACCATTGAACCTTCTCAATGTTGCAACACAAGAACTGGAAGAGGCCATAAATTGACTGTAAACTGCCAAAGGAGGAAAAGGCCATTTAGCTCAGTGAGTATGTTGCACAAGAACAGGAGAAGGACACAAAACCATTTGAGACTTTTTTATGTGAACAGGAAGAGGTGATTCCGCCAAGTTTGGGTCGTATGGGAACAGGTGAAAACCAATCAGTCAGTAATTAGATTAGATTACTTACAGTGTGGAAACAGGCCCTTCGGCCCAACAAGTCCACACTGACTCGCCGAACAGCAACCCACCTATACCCCTTACCTAACACGACAGGCAATTTAGCATGGCCAATTCACCTGACCCGCACATCTTTGGACTGTGGGAGGAAACCAGAGCACGCGGAGAAAACCCACGCAGGCACGTGGAGAACGTGCAAACTCCACACAGTCAGTCGCCTGATTCGGGAATTGAACCCAGGTCTCAGGCACTGTGAGACAGCAGTGCTAACCACTGTGCCACCGTGCCACCCGAGTCCTTGGATCTCTTTTCCGCAATATGGGAGGAGACTGTCCAGTATCTCCAACCTGCTATGAATGAATATGGGGGATCCTACAGACCATCGAAATGTTGCACCGACTTGGTGTCTGTGTAATGTTTGTGGAAAATTTTTGTAACTTTATACACAAAAATACACGCCTGGAGGAATCTTTTACTGTGCAATGGATAGGCTGAGGAATTTCCGAAAGAAGTGAAGGGGAATGTGGGGTTCGGTCATTTTGTTTTTAGTTGTTTGATTGGATCGTGATTTTGGTGAATGGAAGGCTCGGTCTTTCGAAGTTGGGATTGTTGCAGGTATTGTGCTGATAACTGTTGCGTTTGTCCTTTGCTGTGCATCTCAAATTCTTAAGTCTTTTAGTGGTCTATGTGCGTGACATTTCCCTGTCGTTCCAGTGAACTCACTCTTCTGCTACCATTCTAATGTTCTATTGCTATGACCTGACATGTGCTGAAGCTTTGTGGATGAAGACGCCTTAATTGTGTGTTTCGCGTGCGCACACAGATTGCGTGCGCTCCTTTGCTTCCTTATTCCTGTTCTAGCTGTTGTTGGGCAGGTTTTTGACTCAGTGATTCCAGGTACCGGCGGCGAATCCTTTGAGATCTGGACTCAGGAAATGGTTTTTGCCTGCTTTCCGGGCTGTAGACACCAAAATGGCCTTCGTGCTTTCAGCCTCTTTGTATTATTTCTCCTTGTACATGCAGTAGCTCTAAATGGGAGGAATATATGGAAGTCAATTTGGCAGCTATGTAGTTAACTTGGTATTATGATGCATGCATAGGATCATATTACAGATCTCCAGTAACAGATAATAGTAGCGCACTGTGATAATTGATATTTGAGCAAATGCTAAAGAGATGGTGGTGTAATGTGATCGGTCAAGTGCACTTTAGTGAACCAGCGTGGTAGAAGATGATTAGTTTAGAAAGACAAAGCAAGCTAGTGTGTTTGGTTATGTCAATGCCATCAGGTAAGCATGGGAACTAGGACGAAAAAAAACTGCAGAAAGACACATCGCTGATGGGCATGCGGGGAGATTACCTTCTGATTGCCACAGATTTTCTTTGCACATAAAAGTTAATCTTCGTGAAATATTTTTTACATCTCATGTTAATTCTCAGAGTATTGAGCGAAATTTCCACAACTCCAATTCCAGTCGAGGTGGGACTATTACAAAATGGATGATTTAAACCTGGGCCAGACTGGGACCAATGCCCTTGGGAGTGCTTTAGCTCATGCTGTTGATGAGAGTTGAATCTAATATGGAAACGTTATGAGGTGTTTAGTAAATAGTAAAGACCTAATAATTAAATAGTGTTAGGATCTAGATAATGTAGTCAACGTGATTAAGATAAGGGTTAAGCAGGTTACAAATGATGAAAACATTTGGTCTGAGGTGAAATTGGGTTAATGCAAGAAGTGTGGTAGGGAAGACAAATTAACTTAGGGTCGAGGCAAGGGCAAGATTGACATCTGTACATCCCAGGTATCAATGTTTCAGGCAGGGTAAAGAGAGAGGTAAAAGGGGTGGATGAATTGCGTTAAAGTCAGAGAAGTTATCCCGTCTATGCTAAAGGAGGGTACGATGGAGGAATAGAAGCAGTGAGGCAACATGGGCAGAGGTCAGAAACTGACAGTGATTTAGCAATAATGGGGCCGTGCTACAAGCCTCCCAACATCGAGCGTGTGAGTGAGGTACAAATGTTTAAACGGATTATGGAAAGATATCGGAGCAATAGGCTGCTGGTGATGAGAGATTTGAATTTTCCCAACGTTGATTGGGATTCAGTTAGTTCTGGAGGACCGGCTGTAGCAAAATTTGTAAGGAGCATCCCGGAGGGTTTTATAGAGCAGGATGCAAGTACTTCAACACCGGAAGGGGCCACACTGGACCTGGTCTTGGGGAATGCTCCCGTCCCAGTGTTTTAAGATTCAGTAGCCGATTACTTTGTGAATAGTCATCACAATCCGGTAACTTTTAGAATATTCATGGACAAAGAGGAGGGTGGTGCTGAACGGAGCATCTGAAATTGGCCGAAGGACAACTGTAGCAAAAAATTGTCAAGAGATGGGGAGTGTAGATTGAGAGTAGCTATTTGTGGGCAAATCAACTTTTGTTGTGAGCAGCCTTTATGGAAGATTGACTAAAAGGCACAGCAGATTTGTCCCTGTGAAAGTGAGGGATAAAAATGGCAAAATTAGGTAACAATGGATGACAGGTATAATTGTGAGACTAGCAAAGAAGAAAATGGAAGCATACATAAAGTCCAGGCGACTGAAGACAGACACATCTTTGGGAGAATATCGGGCAAGAACGTCCAATCTAAAATGAGGAATTAAGAGAGCTAAAAGGTGTCATAAAATATCTTTATCATCAATGATTACGGAAAATTCCAATCCCTTTTATTCCCATACAAAGAGCAAGACCTTAATTAGAGAAAGGCCTAGCCCACTGAAAGACAAAGAGGTAAGTTAGTTATGAAGTCAGAAGAAATAGTTGAGATTCTGAATGAATACTTTGCATTGCTATTCACCAAGGAGAGGGTATGAATGATATTTATGTTAGTATAGATGCTTCATTACTCTAGGTCAGGACGGCATAAAGGAGGGAGGAGGTGTTGAATGTTTCAGAAGGTACAAATCCTCAGGTCCTGATAGGATTTATACCACGTTACAAAGGGAAGCGAGGGAAGAAATACCTAGGGATTTAAAAATAGCTTTTCAGGATTATTTTGCACGACTGAGGTCTCGGAGGTTTGTGGAATTGCTAATGTTCTCCCCTTTTTGTAAGAAGGGCAACAAGGATATTCAAAGTAATTACAAACCAGGGAACCTGATGACAGTGGTAGGGGAGTTACTGGAGAATATACTGAGGGACAGGATTTGTTTACGTTTGAAGAATATGGGTTTAACAGTGATAGGCAGCATGGTTTTGTACAGGGAAGATCATGCCTTAGCAACTGAATAAACTTTGAGGAAGTGACAACATTGATTGATAAGGGAAGGGCTGCAGAAGTCATTTGCATGGACTTGAGCAAGGGGTTTTATAAGGATTTCCATGGTAGGCTGATGGAGAAAATGAAGTTGCATGGCTTCCACGTTGTACTATCTAGATGGACAGAGAACTGGCTTGGCGATGGAAACAGATAGCAGGAGTGGAAGTTAGTTTTGGATAATAGCGAACTGTGACCAGTGGTGTTTTGCACACTAATCCATGTATAGACCAGTGTCGGTTGTGATACACGTAAATGATCTGGATGAAGAGATAGATGGTCAGATTTGCAAGTTTGCAGATGAGACTATGATTAGTGGACAATTAGCTGACAATGAAGGCGTCCCGAAAATAATCTAGTAGAATACTGATAGATTGGAGAGTTAGGGGAAGGAATGACAGATGCAGATCAATCCGGGCAAATGCGACGTGATGCACTTTGAAAGATCCAATTCTAGAATGAATTACACGGTAAATGGAAAAACCCCGTGGAAAACAGATGCACAGAGAGATCTGGGTGTTCAGGTCCACTGTACCCTGAAGGTGGCAACGCAGGTCGAAATAGAGGTCAAGAAGGCATTCATCATGATTTCCTTCATTGAACGGGGGACTGAGTACAAGAGTTGACAGATCATGTTACAGTTTCATGGAACTCTGGTTCGGCTACATTTGAAATACCGGTCCAGTTCTGGTCGCCCCATTATTAGAAAACTGTGGATGGTTTAGAGGGGGTACAGAGGACGTTCAAAGGGATGTTGCCTGGTATGGAGGTCACGAGTTATGAAGAGGGTTTGAGGAGATTAGGATTATTATCGTTTGAATGGCGGAGATTGATGCGGGATTTGATTCAGGTCAACCTCTCAGGCAGGGAAAAGTGGTCCGAGCGATGCAGCTATTGTTTACGAAAGAAGTTGAATCTCTTGTCAAGTGGAAGAAGAAGTTTTATGTTTGGATGAGACGGGAAGGCTCAGTAAGCGCGCTTGCGAGTTACAAGTTAGCCAGGAAAGACCAAAAGAGAGAACTCTGAAGAGCCAGGAAAGGAACACGAGAAGTCGTTGACAGGTAGCATCGTGGAAAGCACTAAATCTTTCTCTCAGTATGTCTGGAAAAAAAGAATGATGTGCCTAAGATTAGGACAGTAATGAAAAAAATTGCCACTGAAGGACAGTAGTGAAAAGTTTTGCGTGGTGTCAGAAGATATCAGTGAAATGCTAAAGGAATATTTTCGTCAGCATTCACAACGAAAAAAAATACTGTTGTCGAGAATACTGAGATACAAGCTAGTGTTCAAGGTGCAATTGAGGTTCAAAAGGAGGAGGTGTTCGCAATTCGGGAAAGTGTCAAGTAAGGTAAATCCCCTGGGCCAGTTGGGATTTATCGTCGGAGTCTCCTTGAAGAGAGAAGGGATGTTGCAGAGCCTTTGGTTTTGCTCTTTATGTCTTCACTGTCTACAGGAATAGTGCCAGAAGACTTGACGATCGGATATGTTGTCCCCATGCTCAATAAGGGAGTCAATCTTGGGAATTATAGACAATTGAACCTTACTTTGCTTGTGGGTAAAGCGTTGTAAAAGGCTATAAGAAATGGGGTTTATTATCATCTAGAATGGGATTGGTTGCTTCGGGTTTATAAACGCTGTTTTCTGTAGGGTGGGACGTGCCTCACAAACCTTATTGTGTTCTTTCAGAACGCAACGAAGCAGTTGGATGAGGGTAAAGCAGTTGATAGGGTAAATTTAGATTTCAGTAAGGGCGTCTGATAAGGTTCCCCACGGTAGGTTATTGCACTCAATACGGAGTCATGGGATTGCAGATGCTTTTACGGTTTGGATCAGAAATTGGCTCGTTGAAAGACGATAGAGAATGATGGTCGATGGGAAATTTTCATTCTGGAGTTTAGTTACTAATTGTGTGCGGCAAGGATCTGTTTTGGGAGCATTGCTGTTTGTCATTTTTATAAATGACCTGGAAGACGTCAAAGAAGAATGGATTAGTAACTTTGTGGATGACGCTAATGTCGGGAGTTGTGCATAGTGCTGAAGGATGTTGTAGGTTACAAAGGGACACAGACAAGCTGCAGAGCTGGGCTGAGAGGTGGCAAATTGAGTTTAATGCGGAATAAGTGGGAGGTGATTCAATTTGGAAGAACCAACAGGAATATGGTGTACTGAACTAAAGTTACGATTCTTGCTGATGGAGATGAGCAGGGAGACCTCGGTGTCTATTGGCCTACACCTCTCAAAGTTTCCAAACAGGTTGGTAGTTTGTTACGAAGGCATACGGTATGTTAGCTTTATTGGAAGCCGTATTGAGTTTCGGAGTCATCATGTCATGTCACAGCTGCACAACACTCTGGAGTCGCCACTCATGGAATATTTCATTCAGTTCTGTCACTGCATTACCGGAAGGATGTTGAAGATTTGGAAAGTGTTCAGAGGAGATTTAAGAGGATATGGCCTAGTATGGAGGAAAGTTTTTTTTACCGAGGATTGAGGCTGTTTTTGTTCGAGAGAACAAGTTCGAGAGGTGACTTAATTAAGACGTGTACGGAATCAAAGAATGACTAGAGTAAATTTGGGGCAATTAAGGACAGTAGTGGGAAATGATGCGTGGAGTCAGAGGAGATAGGGAAAACACGAAATAATATTTTTCATCAGTATTCACACTGGAAGAAAAAGACAATGTTGTGGAGGAGAATACTGAGAAACAGGCTATTATACGAGACGGGACTAAGGTTCACAAGGAAGAGACTTTAGAAATGCCAGAAAGCGTGAAAATACATAAATCCTCTGAACCGGTTTTGATTTATCCCAGGATTCTCTGGAAAATTCGGAATGAAATTACCGAGTCTTGGCTTTGATATTTACGTCGTTATTGTCGACAGGAATAGTACTTGAAGACCGGAGGACAGCAAGTGTTGGTTTCTTGTTCAAGAAGGGGATTAGCGATAACCCTGGTAAGTCTAGACCAGTGGGGTTTACTTCGGTTGATGGTGACGTTTTGTAAATATTGTAAGAGGTAGGATGTATACTCATCTAGAAAGGAATATATAGATTAAGGATAGAAAATACGATTTCGTGAAGGGTAGGTGGTGCCTTATAAAACCTATTGAGTTCTTCAAGAAGGTGACCAAACAGGTGAATGAGTATAAAGAATATAGTGTTGAATATAGATTTCAATAAAGCGTTTGAAAAGGTTCCCATATCTAGGCTACTGTACCAACTGGGAGGCAGAGGATGCGGTTGATTTCACAGTTTGGAGCAGAAATTGGCTAGCTGAAAGAAGATATACGATTGTGGTTGATGTGGAATGTTTATTCTGGAGTTCAGGTTTTTTTTAGAAAAGACTTACAGTGTGGAAACAGGCCCTTCGGCCCAACAAGTCCACACCGACCCGCCGAAGCGAAACCCACCCATACCCCTACATTTACCCCTTACCTAACACTACGGGCAATTTAGCTTGGCCAATTCACCTGACCCACACAGCTTTGTGACTGTGGGAGAAAACCGGAGCACTCGGAGGAAACCCACGCAGACACGGGGAGAATGTGCAAACTCCACACAGTCAGTCGCCTGAGTCGGGAATTGAACCGGGGTCTACAGGCGCTGTGAGGCAGCAGTGCTAACCACTGTGCCACCGTGCCGCCCGTGTGGTGTACGGCAAGGACCTAACTTACATCCACTGCTGTTTGTCGTTTTTATAAAGAACCTGGACGTAGAATGATGGGTTATTGATTTTGGGGAGGGCTCGACTGTCATTACAGCTGTGGATAGTGCCAATGGATGTTGTAGGTTACAGAGGAACATAGAGAAGCTGCAGAGCTGGGCGGAGAGGTGTAAAATTGAGTTTAATGCAAAAAAGTACGACGTGATTCACTTTGGATGGAGTAACACGAATGGTAGAATTCTTGGCAATGCAGATGAGCAGTGAGATCTCAGTGTCCATGTGCACAGATCATTCAAAGTTACATCCCACGCTCATAGGGCTTTTAAGGAGGCATTATATATGCTAGCTTTTATTAGTAGAGTGATTGAGTTTCGGAACCATGAGGTCATGCTGGAGCTGTACTAAACTCTGATGCAGCCAAAATTGGAGTATTGCATGCTGTCCTGGTCAGGCCATTTTAGAAAGCATGTGGAAACTTTGAAAAGGATTCAGAGCAGATGAACTGAGATGATTCCTGTTGTGGATGGAAGGGCTTACGAGGAACTTTTGAGGGACTTGACGTTGCTTTCGTTAGACAGAAGGTTGAGAGCTCACTAAATTGACACATATAATATAATGAGAGGTTTAGATTGGTTGTACAGTGAGACATTTTTCCGAGGATGGTGATGGATAGCACGAGGGAGCAGAGCTTCTAATAACTAGATATAGGACAGATGTCAGAGGTGTTATTTTTTTACTCCGAGGGTGGTAGCGGTTTGACACACACTGGCTGCAACAGACGTAATCTCGCCAACTTTACGGGCATTAAAATGATCATTGGATCGTCAGATGGATGAGAATGGAATAGCATAGGTTAGATGGACCTCAGATTGGTTTCACAGGGTCAGCACAACATCGAGAGCCGAAGTGACTGTACTGCGCTGTAATGTTCTATGTTCTATGTTCAATGTTCTATAATATAATCAGAGGGTCAGATGGGGGTGGGGGGGAGGGTGGCATTGAGAGCCTTTTTCTTCAGATGGTGATTTCTTGCACGAGCAGACATTGCTTTAAATTGAGGGGTGATCAATATCCGAAGGATGTCATTTCTTTAATCAGAGAGGTCTCGGGGTGTGGAACGCCATGCCTGCAACAGTAGTAGACACACCAACGTCATGGAAATTTAAATGATCATTAGATCAACATATGGATGAAAATCAAATATTGTAGGTTAGATGAGTTTCAGATTAATTGTATCAGTCTGCGCAACATTGTGAGTCGAATTGCGTGTACTCTGCTGGAATATTCTATGTTCCATGTAGACTCGTGAGAGCTATGGTCAGGGTGGATAGCAAGACGCTTTTCCCATTGCACGGGACTCAATTAATAGAGATCACGAGTATAAGGTGAAAGGGGAAATGTTTAAGGGAGATATGTGAGAGGGCAATGGGTGCCTGAAACACGTAGCCAGCGGAGGTAGTACAGGCGGGAAGATAGAGTCATTTAAGATGTAACTGGACACATACATAAATGGAGAGAGACCAGAGGGTTGCAGAACTTTAGAAAATAGGCGACAGGTTTAGGTACAGGATCTGGACCGGTGCAGGCCTGCAGGGACAATGGGACTTTCCTGAGTTGTACTTTACTTTGATTTTGTTCTTTGTTACAAGGACACAGAACGTGATATGGGTGTGATACTTCAAAGTCCATCATCAGTAGTACCTCCACAGGACCAACACTGATTGAGCATGGCGAGGCCTCAAATGTAGAGCAACCCGACTGTGGAAAGTGATGGCGGAACCAACAAGAGGAAAACGTTCTCACCAAACTATTTGTCACAGGTATATGTACCCCAAACGCACAGTCCTGGTGGAGGGAATATCCCAGCCTGATTTTGAAGATATTGCCAACTGTGTGTTGTGGAACTAACTCCTGTGAAGTACGACTTATTTCAAAAGTTTCAAGCAAACAGAAACTGATCATCAATGAGGCACTCTGGGGTACTGGCAACCGCAGCATTAGTTGGGTTCCCTCCATCATAAAGTCAAATGTGGGTTTTTCACTTTTGATTCCAAGACGTTCAGCACCATTCACAATTACACTTATGGGTAGAATACGAAAGAGGCATAAAGTGGACTTTCTAAAAGTGGGGATTACGTGTATACTGAAACAATCTATTCAGCCCATCAAGAGTTTTATACAGGAAGAGAATGGGGCCATATAGTCATTCAAGCCTGTTACTCAGCAATTGGATAAGCTCTTCTAATCTCTCATGTCTGTTATACAGGAAACGGTAGGGAACACGCAGCCTTTCAAAACTGCTAAATAGGATACAGGAAGGACAGGTTACTTAGCCGGAAGCAGGGGTTAATGGCTCTTCTAATACTGTAGTCAGTGTTTACTAAGATTAAACACTTAGGAGAAGCCTCACGCCATCCCACCCACCCCACCAAAGAATTCCTGAAGACCATCAAAGACACGAAGATAGAAGAGGATGAAATAATGGTCTCCTTTGATGTCACAGCCATGTTCACATCAAATAACATCAACCTTGCCAAGGTAACACTGACTACACTATTAGAAGACTCAAAGACACATACACCAAACACCACCAAAATCATCAGCAAGGACAGTATCGTTCAGATAGCGGAACTATGTGTCACCACTCACTTCAACTTCAACAGAAAAACTAACAGAAAAACGAACGGAATACCACCCATGGGATCGCCGATATCTGGGTTGTCGGAAGAGGCAGTAATGCAGAGACTCGAACAATAACTCTGCCAAGCATCCAACCCAAATTTTGGGACTGCTATGTATTCGACACCTTTGTCATCACGAAACGAAACAAATTAGAGGAGACCTTCAACACAATCATAGCTTTACCGGCATAACATTCACTAAAGAGGAGAAAAACAACAACAAGCTGTCATTCCTAAATGCCACAGTAGAGCGAACAGCCAATGGAGAACTTCAAACCTCCATCTACAGGAACACTACACATACGGATCAAATATTGAACTACAGAATCAATCAACCAAACTTCCACAAACGAAGCTGCATCAGAATATTAGTGCAATGAGCCACCACACGCTGTAGCACAGAGGAACTGGGCAGAGCAGTGGAAAATCACCTGTATAGTGTATTCAAAAAAAAGGGTACCCAATGAAAACAGTCCACAGATTTCTCATCAGCAAACACGAATAATCAGACAAAACACGTCCGAAAACTCTAGCCACTACTTAAACACGAGCTACTGAGACCCCTTGGAATCATGGTATTCCAGAAACCCACCAGCGCAATAAAATAGCAGCTAATGAAATTGAAAGAACTTATACAGACAACAAGCAAAACCAATGTCATTCATAAAATACTGTGCAAGACTGTAAGAATCATTACATAGGTCAAACGAGCAGAAAACTAGCCACTAGTATGCATGAACATCAATTAGCCACAAAATGACATGACCCTCTCACACTTATATCCTTATATACAGATAAGGAAAGACACCACTTCGACTGGGACAACACATCCATCCTAGGAAAAGCCAAGCTGACTCATGCACGAGAATTCCTAAATGTATGGCATTCCAATTGGAACTCTGTCAACAAACACATTGACTTACCACCCCCTGAGAAAAAGGAGAGGAAATGACATCATCAATGGAAATGACATCACCACAGGAAATGAGATCACTATCCCAAAGAAACCCGAACATATAAATAGAAAACAGGAATCATCAGCAGTGCTTCATCCGGAGGCTCACTGAAGATGTTACATAACATAGTAATGAAACATCTGAAAATGAACCTTCCAGCTCAGCGAACAAACCTACATCCATAAGCCTATGCCATAAGCCAGGATATCGCAAACTTTTCACTGCACTCATTCGAGGTACGTGTCAATGAAACCAATTAAATTCAAATATGGCAAAGTCACTGTCTCTGATGATTTGTCCAACAAAGCTGCTGCGTTTGCAGAGCTATGTGGTGACCAGCATAATGTGGCATTACAGCACTTTAAACACAACAAGGATGGAGAATGAGTACGGACATTTTGAACTCCATTTCAACGGAACGATTCCCAATACACGAGAAACCCAAATGTTCAGAGATACAGATGCAGAAATACACACACCAATACAAGAAAGCACACACACAACAACACATGCAAACACAGAAACATACACATAGACACGTGCAAACATTCATCCCCTGAAGCATTCCTTGCCCTTCCATTACATCATGGCTAATATGATCTCAGTCTTAGCTTGATTTCGTTTTGTTAAGTAAGGCATGGCAAGTGACTGATCTCTTAAAGGGCGAACATGTTGGGAGCAGTGACCGTAAGTCTGTTAGTTTGAACATTGTACTGGAAAAGTGTAGACCTGTTAACAAGTCGATGTTATAAGTTGTGACAAGATCAAATTTGATGCTATTCCGCAGGATCATTCAAAAGATGCTTGGGAGAAAGTGTCCACAGGTAAAGGGACACCTGATAATTGGGAGTCTTGCAAAAGCGAGACGATGAAAGTTCAGGGACAACATGTTCCTGTTACTGTGAAGGGCAATGCTGGCAGGAGTAGGAAACAGTACATGACAGGGGATATTTAGGCTCTGCTAAGAAACATGATGGCGAGTTATCTCAGATGCAGGCAGCTGGGATCAAGTAATCCCTTGACATACATTTGGGGTGTAGGATTACACTTATGAGGAAAATCAGGATAGTAAGAAGGGGGCATAACATTGCTTTTGCAAGTAGATTTAATGATAATCGAAAGAGATTCTACAAGTATATTAAGGGCAAAGGAGAAATTAGGGAGAAAATTGGATCACTTCAAAACCAACGAAGCTTCTACGTGTGGCACGACAGGAGATTAAAAGGTTTTATTAGGTTTATTATCACAAATACTCACATGAGTACAGTGAAATTTTCACAAGTCGCAACATGAAACGCAAACTTAGGCACAAAGGCAAGTCACCTCAGGTACAGAATCTTTGTTCAAATCAGAAAACATAATGAAAACAAAGTTAAATATAATACATTCCAGGCATTTGTATAAAAGTGTAAAAGCGAAGAAACAGTTAAACGTTCGTCAATAAAGTTCATAAGTGCCTGGCCATGCTAGTTTCACACACCTCACAAGGACTCGACTTCCACCTCTCCGCTGTTTTACAGCCTGCTTCTGCTCGATTGGTGAGATCCTACAGAAATATATTGGGTCCGTATTTACTGTGCAGAAAGGCATGGAAACTAAGGAACTTAGGAAAACGAACACATACAATGATGTTTTGAAATGAGGCCACATTGCCGATGCGGAGTTCAAATTAGTAACCAGGGACAAATACTGAGGATCACTTGAAGAGTACATTGTGGGAAGTGAGGAAACACCAGCAGAGCACGTTGCTGAGATATTTATACCATGCATCACAATTCTGAGGATGGTCACTGGACCCAAATCACTGACTCTTGCTTCTCTGCATTGATGTTGCCAGACCTACTGAGCTTTTCCAGAAATTTTCGTTTTTTTTCCCGTTTTGCAGCATCCACAGTTTTTCAGATTTTATTTGTAACATGGGTAAGGTGCTGGAGGACTGGAAGACAGCTAATGTTGTGACATTATCTTTACAATGGTTGCAATGAAACATTAAGTGACATTTTTTCAACAGGTGACCGAAATGACAGCTGAAATTATAATAGCTTACGTTGTCCACATGTACCTTAGTTAGGCCCAACAGGGCTCTGCATGGCAGACTGGTTAATAAAGTTAGATCAAAGCGGATCAGGGAGAGTCAGCCAATGAGATACAAAATTGGCTTGACACTCAGATACAGAGGGTGCTGCGAGAGATTTAATATTCCTACTGGAGGTCTGTGAACAACGATGCTCTACTAGGTCCACTGCTGTGCCAACTGTTATTCCATATGTTTATAAATGATTTGGATGAGAATATACGAAGCGTTAATAGTAAATTTGCAGATGACATCAAAATTGGTAATATAGTGCACAGTGCAGAAAGTTATCTAAGAGAGCCATGAGATTTTTATCATCTGTACCAGTAGGCTGGGGAATCACACATGGAGCATCGTGCAGATAAATGTGAAATGTTGCATTGTGTAAGACAAGCCAGGGCAGGAATAATACAGTTAACAGTAGGACGCTGGAGAGTGTTATCGACAGACAGACCTAGGGATGCACGTGCATAGTTACTTGAAAGTGAAGTCACAGGTAGAGACGGTGGTGAAGAACCTGTTAGGACACGTCTTCTTGATTTAAGTTTGGAGTTGGGACAACATTTCGAGGCTGGACAAGAGAATGGTAAGGCATTTGGAGTATTGAGTACAATACTTTTCACCCTGCTGTAGGAAAGACGTTATACATTGGAAAGGGTAAAATAAAATTAAAATGATGTGACAGAGATTTCGAGACATAAGAATAGGTGGAATAACCTGAGGTGTTTTGCCTTTTCGTGCTGGAGACTAAAGGATGAAGTTGTATATGTTTATAAAATCATTAAGCGCATGGATAGGATGAATATCCAAGGTATTTCTTTTTCCGAGCGGGTGCCCAAAACCGGAAGGTTAAGGTGAGAGGGAAAACAGTTAAAACAGATCGAAGGGGCAGCTTTTTCTCACGAAGTGTATACGTAACGAACTGTTGTAGAAAGTGGAAGATGTGCGGTTTAGACGAATATGTATCAAACGCAGCCAAATGCGACCAGTTAAGTTTTGGAATTCTGGTGAGTATGTACGAGTTGGCCCGCATGGTCGGTTTGCTTATTGCATGACTCTAAACATCTATGATAGCATAACACCTCTTCCATCATTAATTCTTCAATGTTCTCAATTCGTTTCGAGGTCAAAAACCCTCTGCAAATGCTTTCGACGATCTAGTTCTTTCAACCTCCCTGAATAGAGAATACCAAATATTTATGCAGGCCACAGAAGCAGATTTGTATTAAAACCCAATCCATAATTTTTTGGTCGGGATAATCCTTCAGTCTACCATTACCATCAAGCAGATCTGTGGCTTAGTGAAGAGTCTGTGCGAATATGTCTTGATCAGAACCATGTACAACTAAACTGATCACAACATGTTAAAGCTACTGCACGCCCTGGATGCTTAATTACAAACAGCAGAACTAACAACTGAAAGAGGGGGCAAAATGATCCAAAGATTAACAGATCAGATTGAAGCTCTGCCACATCCAGTCATACACAGTGATGAACTATGAAACAACTCACGAGAGGAGAGGTTTCCACAAATATCCCAACACAAAGTAATGAAACATCCCTGCACAACAGTGTAAAATGCAAGGACGTATTATCTGCCTTTTTTGTCTGTGATTCACCTCAACCTCATTATGTTGTCCGCAAAATCACAGCTGCCAGTCTTTAACCAATTGATTCGCTGCATGTAACACAAAGGAACAGCTGAACACAGTAGATACGACAAAGGCAACGAGCCCTAACACAATTCCTGCAATAAACTGAAAACCTGTGCTGCAAAACAAACCGTGTCCCTGGGGAAGCTATTTCAATCCAGCTCCAACTCTGACATCTACCCGGCAATGTGGAAAGCTTACTCAATTATGTCCAAACCCTAAAATGAGAGTAATTACAATCTGACCAACTACTACAAATTCAGTCCCAAAACGATAGTCAAATCGGTGGAACTACTTTTTGAAAGAGCTATCAAGCAGCACAGACATAACCTGCTCAGTGCGTTCTCCAACAGGTCCTTTTGATATATACCTCTCTAAAACACACCTCTACCACTTTCTCCAACAGTTGGTTACGTATACATTTGTGGAAATGGTGCTACATCGGATATACCACAGGATTATTAATCCAGACAAGGCGACTGCTCTGGCAGCTGGTGGAAGTTAAAAACAATTAATGAAATGTGGATATCTAAAATCTGATGCAGTAATAGTGACCTTGAAGCCAATATCAATTGTAAACACGTCCTTGCTTCATGAACGTACTTTCATAAGCAATTCTCAAATGCTTTCCTGGTCTGGCCTGACTCCAGAGGCACAGATATGTGATATACTCTTCATCGGTCTTTGAAACAGCCAAGCAAGACGCCGAATTGTATTGAACTGCTCGGAGATCTTAAAGGATAAAACTGGACAGAATATCTGGCACTAGCCTTGCTATCAGTAACGGTATGGGGAAACAGCCCTGTTGACCATGCAGAAATCTCCTTCCTTGCATCTGAGATTTTTGCAATAACATTCACAGAGCTTTCCCACAAGCTGCCAGAAAAAAAATCACAGAGCTTTCGCACAAACTGCTCGGATACATCGGGAAAGTAGTAGGCCATTAACACTTTCAGCCTCCCCAGTCTAGTGCATGGCCGAACATCTCGATGGACGTTTCCCACGCAATGTACACCTCACTTCATGTGGTTGACGCTGAGAAAATATGAAATATTACTTTCAGCAGTCCTTTCCTTCCACCGTTTTCTCTACATTTCATCATAATGATATCTGATTCTCTATCTCCACACCATACTCTTGCTCTATCCCCAATCCTTTCGTGTCTCAAAATCATTGTGCATACTCAGTTTCTTGCTTTCCACAGCCTTATGTGGAAGAGAATTTTTCAGGTTCACCAGTCTCTGAGTGCAGGCATTGATTCTCATCTCAATGCAGAGTGGCCTGCCCATACCTAACACTATGGCACTTATTTTTAGGTGCCCCAGCCTGGGGAATTTTCATCACTGCCTCAAATCTGTCTTAGCCTGTCAGTGTTTTTTATATTTCACTGAGATCTCCAATCATTTTCGTAAACCTCACGGAATACAGGCCCAGGTGACAAAAATACTGCTCCCTCAACAAACGTGTCATCCCAGAGATCAGTCTGGTCATTCTTCACAGCACTCCCACAATGTCAGGTGTGCCAGTTATTAGATAAGGAGATCCAAACTGCGCACAATAATGAACAATGTCCGAGATGATATCTTACCAAGTCCATGCACAGCTGCAGTAAGATTCCCTCACTCTTGGACTGAAATCCTCCTGAAATGAAAGTCAACAAATCATTTATCTCCCTAACTGTCTTCTGTGCCTGTCATATTGCTGTCAGTGTCCGTTTCAATGTTATAGCTACCCAATTGGGGGTCTATGTGCACTCGTCCATGTGCCATTGCCATTACTTATATTGCCTTCTTGCTTCAGAATTCTCTGCCCTGCATGGACCTCTGATGTCTGCGCCAAAAAAGAAACAAAAAAACTGAGCATAAGTCCCTTTATAGAGTAACATTTTTCAGACAAATGTTTTCCAAAAATTTGACTGTCTTTCTATTCTTCTGACGAAACTGCACCACGTCACAACTACCCACATTGCTCTTCATCTGCCACGAATTTGCCAATTCACTCCACTTGTCTCAATCAACTTTGATTTTTTTTTGCATCCTCCTCACCCTCTCGCAATTCCATTCTATTACAATCAGCAGACTTGGAAACATTGCATTTGATTATCTCCATCAAATGTTTGATGTGTACTGTGAGCACCTGGGACCCAAGCATCTATAACTGTGACTCCCCACGAGCCTTACATTCCAAAAATGATCCATTTATACATACTTATTGTTTCCTGTCAGCTCAACAAATTATAACACCATGTCAATGTATAATTCCCAATTTGGCGCTTTTATTTTGCAGGATAGGTTGGCACTCCATAAAAAAATTCAGAAAATCCATGCGTTTTGCAATTGTGGTGTCATAGTTTATCAAACGGTTGTTTTCTCAAAATTCACATCCATTTCATAAATCGATGTTGGCGTTGTCTTTGGACATTATATTCAAACCCAATAATTCCTCCAAAAACGTTTATCTATTTCATCCTACTGCTTTTTCTCATCAGACTTATTTTTTTCTCCTATTTCTGGGAGTTTTTTTTATATACTGCCATTATTTGCCTTGGATGTATTATAAACAGTCAGAGAAACATTTCCACCTTGGCATAGGGATTGTGAACTTTTTAAATTTAACTGCAATTGCCTCTCGTTCTTTGAAACTCTCGAGAAAACAGGACAAGTTACCTCATCAGAAACTCTGAGGGATTGATTTGGGGAATGTTCTTTGCAATTCCTTTGTAATCAGTATATTCTTTCTTAGATTTGGACAGCAAAACTGTATGAAATACGTCAGACACAGTCTTACCGAAACACTGTACAACTACTTCATGATGTCCTGACTTCCATATTTGATTCCTTTAAATTAATGATAACTAAGTTTAACTTTTCCGTCACATTTAGCCTTCGGAATGCACGTTAAATTGATTTTAATTACGAACTCACTGTCTGAGTTCGTACAGAAAGCCTTCTGAAAATCCAAATTTACCTCTTCCAGTGGTTGTCCATTGTCTATGCTGCAAGTAACGACTTTAAACAATTCTGATGTTTACCAAGTCTGGCTTCCCTTTCCCAAATCATGTGGATTCCCTCCAACTTTGCTGTTATTTCTCAATAACTGATGTCACTTTCTATTTAATAGGTTGGAACATTTTCGCTACAGATGTTTATTGCTCTGACATTGCCCGCACGACCTCATCATTCCTTCGTAAATGGTTGTATCACGTTTAGTCCCTTCCAATTATCTACAATGGCTTCTGGCCTTTACAGAATGTATAGAAAAATAAAACTGTCATCGATAGTACAATTAAGGTGATTCTTGAGTTTTTTTTCCCTGGCATATTGATGTAAGTACACATGGTCCCTCAGATTTAGCAATGTTCAATCCAGCTACATTTTCAAAGACTACCTTGATATGCTTATGTCTGACACAGTGGCTCAACGGTTATCACTGTTGCCCCATGGCGCCCGGGGCAAAGGTCAGATTCTAGCCACGGCTGACTGTGTGTTTTTTACACATTCTCCCTGTGTCTGCGTGCGTTTCCTTCCTCAATCCAAAAACGTGCAGGTTTGGGTGAACTGGCTATGCTACACTGCTCGTAGGGTTCAGTGATGAGGCGGTTCGGTGCATTAGTGTCGGGGAACGGGTCTGAGTGGGATACTTTTTGAAAGGTCGGTGTGAACCTTCTGGCCCGAAGAGCCTGTTTCCACACTGTCACTGTTCTAATTCTAAAAAGATACCCATCTGATGACGTATTTCTTTTTTCTCAAAGAATTTCTGGATCTTCCCGCATGAATACAAATGCAAAGCAACTGCTTAGTTTCTCAACCATTTCCCTTTTCTTTGCAATAAGTTACTGATTACCTCAATTGATGTTGCTTTTAGTTTGTTTTCCTTGAAATGCGAATCATGGATTTAGACTGTGTTCGTGTTTCCTGTTCATTTGTATTAATGTCCTCTTTTCTATTTCCTCATCGGATTTATGGCTCTCCTTTTCTGGATCGTCAATTTCAAAGAATTCTCAGGTTCTCACAATATCTGGATTTCTTCTGAAACAGCTACCTTTGATTTAATAATTCCTTAAATTTTGTATTTTAATCATTATTGAGCTACCTTCCTCTCTTTTGTGTATTTACTCAAGAAATTTTAGTATTTTTCAGACTTCACGGTGTTTCTGTCAGTAAAAATAATTGCTAGTCCATCGCTCAAATTTTATATTGTAATTTCCCAAGTCACTGTAGCCAGCTTGACTCTGTAGCCTCCGGTTTACCATGACGTTTCATCAGAATGTGCAAAAATCTCTGTTATAGCGGGCGCTGTGTAAAATGCAATACTGTTGTCATGATCCATCAAAACCTACTTCAGAGCAAGCTATTAATTAGCTCTTATGACCACACAATACCAAATCCGCAAAAAATTCGTCTCTAGTCTGCTTCACAAAATAGTTTTCAACTTCCCTCGTATGCACTTACAGAATTGATCTTTTCATGGTCTTTGTAGACACTTAGTTAACAAACTTATGTTGCAACCTTATATCATTTTATAATACTGCAACAACCTCAATACTTGCATATTTAACTTCCAGTGTATAAGGGGCGCAAACTGTTTTTGTTCAGAAACGAAATGCACTAACGTTTGCTTCTCATTGCTATGTATAAACTCCACCAAACTGGTCCTTTGGAATCTGAGGGATATTGTCTGTGGTGTCATTATTGATAGTCTTTGAAAAGATATTCGTGGAGGCTCAACTCAATCATCACATGATGCTAAGAAATGTCCAGTAAAACAGGACAAGCATCAATAAACTCGCGCCAGGATAAGTGTCACTGTATTCTCCCATCTCCCTCATTCTCACTGTATATCTTTTAAGCACCTACCTCAAAACAAACCTCATGGTCTATCTCCGAATTTGTGCATGGTCTACCACTCTTAATTCTACTACGATCTCGATGCAGTGCCTTCTTCCTACACTCTCTGATGAGTGTGCTATGCTCTTGCACGAACAAAACTGCATGGATGCAACACTGTGAACTGACTGAGTCCAAACTCCTCACTATTCTTTCCCTCCAATACCCTCCCCCATATGCCAGCAATAATGGTAAGTTCACCAACTCACACCCTCACACCCTCCG